>NW_026542602.1:59621997-59817252 GCF_028750875.1 Macrosteles quadrilineatus | reverse complement strand
AGACCTCTGAACTGGCGAGTTACTGTTGAGCTTTTTTAGAATTTTTCTATATTAGTTAAATTAAGAAAAATGTTTTTCTCATCATATTGCTTTCTGATTTTGTAGTTGCTGCAGCAATAACACTCTTACTAATCATCAAACAGTGGTATATGTTTACTTGTATTCTATACGCATTTTACATAAAAAATTGGAATAGGTATAAACCTGATGTGCCAAGATTTGTATCCAGAAATCATAAATCAGGAATTTTTATTATGTGTTATAACAAACATATACAGTTCCAACTTACAACAATATCTTCTAGTTTTAGTTTATTTGAAATGATTCTGGTTTATCTTCTAGTTTATTCTTCTGAACTTTTGTAATGTATTTATGGTATTGTTAAAGTCAGTTAATTTATGCGGGAATCTAAATCCATGCAAACAGTGTTTATCGAATAATTTTTACCAAAGGAAACTTAGTGAAAAGATCATCTCTTAAAAGTGTGCTTCTTCAAAGCTGTATTTCCCCTTTTAATTTTCAGATTATGATAATTCAGCAATAATAATAGCAATAAAACAGATGTCAATGACGCTGGTATGGTATGCTTCTGTTGGAATATACAGAAAAAGATGTATTTTACTACAGAAAATGCTGTAAGTAACATAATAGATTGAAACTGCAACTATTCTACATAACTCTAAAATTACGAATTGTGTAGACACAAATAATCCGACGTGAGGGCTAAATGCCTACTGTACAACGTGTTTCAAAAGAAAGAAAAAAGAAAACAGTTATACTTCAAGTATAACTTTAAGTATACAAAAACAGTATAAATTAAGGTTGTTATTCCGTTGACAAAAATAAAGAAATATGTATTTAAAGAAACAGTCAGAATATAGGGCCATATAGAACAATTTGGAAACATTTAATCGTAAAAAGTAAACGTTACTTTTGTGAAATAAGTCTGCTGGTGAAGCTGGCAATGTAATTAATTAGAGAAACTCTCTCGCGAGTATTTCTAAGCCTAAAAACATTATCAGAGGATTTCTCAGTTTAGGTTGATTTATTTGTACTCGTCATCCTTACTTATAGTTTATAATTTTTAGTTTTATTAGAATATTCCATTAAATATGTGTTTTTCCTTTTCTATAACCTTAACTTGACTAAGTATTTTAATTCTATAACCAATTATGTTGTCATTATTTACTATCAGACTGCGTTTTGATGCTGCTTTGTATAGATTAAATAATTATTATTTAGTAACTTGTTAAGATGGTTGCTCATTAACTTTACATTACTTTTCGTACGTAATACAAGCATTAACATATGCCTAGCAGTTGATGCAAAATTAATATTCTAATACTCAATGTGTGTTTATATTATAGTTAATATAGAACGATAATTGAAATATGTAGCATTTAAAAATCTTCTCAGATATGTAACATTCTTCGTCATTAAAATTAGTAATTATTTAAATATTTACAGACTCATAAAAAACTTGTAAAAATTAAAGTAAATATAGTACGACCAAGTAATGCATATTATACATTCACACAGAATACCTAAAATGAATACTTTATTAAAGAACTTTTAACAAACAAATTATTATAGAACGAAACAAAAATGCTACACTGTGAATAATCAAGTCTGATAAATTATTAGAATTAAATAACGAAAATTCAATATTTTAGAAGACAGTGAGAAAAAGGGAATAATCCTTTTCATCACAAAACCCAATCAGACTCAAGTTGCTCCAGTTAACTGTTTTACGACTAACAAGTTAAAGATGTCTGCGGCCTCACTTGACACATTTACAAGTAAATGTATAAGTAGCTTCCCAACTTATGGTTGATTCTATTCATAAATAATAGAATATACAGGTTCTTAAACTTAAACTCTGAATAAAATTTTGTTGTTTTCTTGTATGTAAAAATGCAATACACTACATATATGACAATTCATCACTAAACTGTAACTCTTTAGTAATACGTTATTGAGAAATTAATGATTAATTATTTTTTATTAGTTCTATGTAAATAACATGGGACAATCCATAGCAATATAACATATTTAACGATTTAGTGCATTTATTGCAACAATAAGCGGATGTTACCTAATATAATTTACCACGTTAGTAAGCTAAACTATCGCAGCGTAAACTAGATTCTCGCAGCAGTGGGTATACATTGCTGGTGATCACGGGTAGCTGACAGTGACAGAGCTATACACATTACTCATACTGGACAAGTGGACAAGACAACACACTGACAGTGTATCATCTGCATTGTCAGTGGTTGGTAAGCTAAACTATCGCAGCGTGAACTAGATTCTCGCTGCAGTGGGTATACATTGCTGGTGATCACGGGTAGCTGACAGTGACAGAGTTATACACATTACTCATACTGGACAAGTGGACAACACAACACACTGACAGTGTATCATCTGCATTGTCAGTTGTTTGTAAGCTAAACTATCGCAGCGTAAACTAGATTCTCGCTGCAGTGGGTATACATTGCTGGTGATCACAGGTAGCTGACAGTGACAGAGCTATACACATTACTCATACTGGACAAGTGGACAACACAACATACTGACAGTGTATCATCTGCATTGTCAGTTGTTTGTAAGCTAAACTATCGCAGCGTAAACTAGATTCTCGCTGCAGTGGGTATACATTGCTGGTGATCACGGGTAGCTGACAGTGACAGAGTTATACACATTACTCATACTGGACAAGTGGACAACACAACACACTGACAGTGTATCATCTGCATTGTCAGTTGTTTGTAAGCTAAACTATCGCAGCGTAAACTAGATTCTCGCTGCAGTGGGTATACATTGCTGGTGATCACGGGTAGCTGACAGTGACAGAGTTATACACATTACTCATACTGGACAAGTGGACAACACAACACACTGACAGTGTATCATCTGCATTGTCAGTTGTTTGTAAGCTAAACTATCGCAGCGTAAACTAGATTCTCGCTGCAGTGGGTATACATTGCTGGTGATCACAGGTAGCTGACAGTGACAGAGTTATACACATTACTCATACTGGACAAGTGGACAACACAACACACTGACAGTGTATCATCTGCATTGTCAGTTGTTTGTAAGCTAAACTATCGCAGCGTAAACTAGATTCTCGCTGCAGTGGGTATACATTGCTGGTGATCACGGGTAGCTGACAGTGACAGAGCTATACACATTACTCATACTGGACAAGTGGACAAGACAACACACTGACAGTGTATCATCTGCATTGTCAGTGGTTAGAGAGCTAAACTATCGCTACGTAAACTAGATTCTCGCTGCAGTGGGTATACATTGCTGGTGATCACGGGTAGCTGACAGTGACAGAGTTATACACATTACTCATACTGGACAAGTGGACAACACAACACACTGACAGTGTATCATCTGCATTGTCAGTGGTTGGTAAGCTAAACTATCGCTACGTAAACTAGATTCTCGCTGCAGTGGGTATACATTGCTGGTGATCACGGGTAGCTGACAGTGACAGAGTTATACACATTACTCATACTGGACAAGTGGACAAGACAACATACTGACAGTGTATCATCTGCATTGTCAGTGGCTAGAAAGCTAAACTATCGCTACGTAAACTAGATTCTCGCTGCAGTGGGTATACATTGCTGGTGATCATGGGTAGCTGACAGTGACAGAGCTATACACATTACTCATACTGGACAAGTGGACAACACAACATACTGACAGTGTATCATCTGCATTGTCAGTGGTTGGAAAGCTAAACTATCGCAGCGTAAACTAGATTCTCGCTGCAGTGGGTATACATTGCTGGTGATCACGGGTAGCTGACAGTGACAGAGTTATACACATTACTCATACTGGACAAGTGGACAACACAACATACTGACAGTGTATCATCTGCATTGTCAGTGGTTAGAGAGCTAAACTATCGCTACGTAAACTAGATTCTCGCTGCAGTGGGTATACATTGCTGGTGATCATGGGTAGCTGACAGTGACAGAGCTATACACATTACTCATACTGGACAAGTGGACAAGACAACATACTGACAGTGTATCATCTGCATTGTCAGTGGTTGGAAAGCTAAACTATCGCAGCGTAAACTAGATTCTCGCTGCAGTGGGTATACATTGCTGGTGATCACGGGTAGCTGACAGTGACAGAGTTATACACATTACTCATACTGGACAAGTGGACAACACAACACACTGACAGTGTATCATCTGCATTGTCAGTGGTTGGTAAGCTAAACTATCGCAGCGTAAACTAGATTCTCGCTGCAGTGGGTATACATTGCTGGTTATCACAGGTAGCTGACAGTGACAGAGTTATACACATTACTCATACTGGACAAGTGGACAACACAACACACTGACAGTGTATCATCTGCATTGTCAGTGGTTGGTAAGCTAAACTATCGCTACGTAAACTAGATTCTCGCTGCAGTGGGTATACATTGCTGGTGATCATGGGTAGCTGACAGTGACAGAGCTATACACATTACTCATACTGGACAAGTGGACAAGACAACATACTGACAGTGTATCATCTGCATTGTCAGTGGTTGGTAAGCTAAACTATCGCAGCGTAAACTAGATTCTCGCTGCAGTGGGTATACATTGCTGGTGATCACGGGTAGCTGACAGTGACAGAGTTATACACATTACTCATACTGGACAAGTGGACAACACAACACACTGACAGTGTATCATCTGCATTGTCAGTGGTTGGTAAGCTAAACTATCGCAGCGTAAACTAGATTCTCGCTGCAGTGGGTATACATTGCTGGTGATCACGGGTAGCTGACAGTGACAGAGTTATACACATTACTCATACTGGACAAGTGGACAAGACAACATACTGACAGTGTATCATCTGCATTGTCAGTGGTTGGAAAGCTAAACTATCGCAGCGTAAACTAGATTCTCGCTGCAGTGGGTATACATTGCTGGTGATCACGGGTAGCTGACAGTGACAGAGTTATACACATTACTCATACTGGACAAGTGGACAACACAACACACTGACAGTGTATCATCTGCATTGTCAGTGGTTGGTAAGCTAAACTATCGCAGCGTAAACTAGATTCTCGCTGCAGTGGGTATACATTGCTGGTTATCACAGGTAGCTGACAGTGACAGAGTTATACACATTACTCATACTGGACAAGTGGACAACACAACACACTGACAGTGTATCATCTGCATTGTCAGTGGTTGGTAAGCTAAACTATCGCTACGTAAACTAGATTCTCGCTGCAGTGGGTATACATTGCTGGTGATCACGGGTAGCTGACAGTGACAGAGCTATACACATTACTCATACTGGACAAGTGGACAACACAACACACTGACAGTGTATCATCTGCATTGTCAGTGGTTTGTAAGCTAAACTATCGCTACGTAAACTAGATTCTCGCTGCAGTGGGTATACATTGCTGGTTATCACGGGTAGTTGACAGTGACAGAGTTATACACATTACTCATACAGGACAAGTAGACAACACAACACACTGACAGTGTATCATCTGCATTGTCAGTGGTTGGTAAGCTAAACTATCGCTACGTAAACTAGATTCTCGCTGCAGTGGGTATACATTGCTGGTGATCACGGGTAGCTGACAGTGACAGAGTTATACACATTACTCATACTGGACAAGTGGACAACACAACACACTGACAGTGTATCATCTGCATTGTCAGTGGTTGGTAAGCTAAACTATCGCTACGTAAACTAGATTCTCGCTGCAGTGGGTATACATTGCTGGTGATCACGGGTAGCTGACAGTGACAGAGCTATACACATTACTCATACTGGACAAGTGGACAACACAACATACTGACAGTGTATCATCTGCATTGTCAGTGGTTGGTAAGCTAAACTATCGCTACGTAAACTAGATTCTTGCTGCAGTGGGTATACATTGCTGGTGATCACGGGTAGCTGACAGTGACAGAGCTATACACATTACTCATACTGGACAAGTGGACAAGACAACATACTGACAGTGTATCATCTGCATTGTCAGTGGTTGGTAAGCTAAACTATCGCAGCGTAAACTAGATTCTCGCTGCAGTGGGTATACATTGCTGGTTATCACAGGTAGCTGACAGTGACAGAGTTATACACATTTCTCACATTACTCATACTGGACAAGTGGACAACACAACACACTGACAGTGTATCATCTGCATTGTCAGTGGTTGGTAAGCTAAACTATCGCTACGTAAACTAGATTCTCGCTGCAGTGGGTATACATTGCTGGTGATTACGGGTAGCTGACAGTGACAGAGTTATACACATTACTCATACTGGACAAGTGGACAACACAACACACTGACAGTGTATCATCTGCATTGTCAGTGGTTTGTAAGCTAAACTATCGCAGCGTAAACTAGATTCTCGCTGCAGTGGGTATACATTGCTGGTTATCACAGGTAGCTGACAGTGACAGAGTTATACACATTACTCACATTACTCATACTGGACAAGTGGACAACACAACACACTGACAGTGTATCATCTACATTGTCAGTGGTTTGTAAGCTAAACTATCGCTACGTAAACTAGATTCTCGCTGCAGTGGGTATACATTGCTGGTGATTACGGGTAGCTGACAGTGACAGAGTTATACACATTACTCATACTGGACAAGTGGACAACACAACACACTGACAGTGTATCATCTGCATTGTCAGTGGTTTGTAAGCTAAACTATCGCAGCGTAAACTAGATTCTCGCTGCAGTGGGTATACATTGCTGGTGATCACGGGTAGCTGACAGTGACAGAGTTATACACATTACTCATACTGGACAAGTGGACAACACAACACACTGACAGTGTATCATCTGCATTGTCAGTTGTTTGTAAGCTAAACTATCGCAGCGTAAACTAGATTCTCGCTGCAGTGGGTATACATTGCTGGTGATCACGGGTAGCTGACAGTGACAGAGTTATACACATTACTCATACAGGACAAGTAGACAACACAACATACTGACAGTGTATCATCTACATTGTCAGTGGTTTGTAAGCTAAACTATCGCTACGTAAACTAGATTCTCGCTGCAGTGGGTATACATTGCTGGTGATCACGGGTAGCTGACAGTGACAGAGTTATACACATTACTCATACAGGACAAGTAGACAACACAACATACTGACAGTGTATCATCTGCATTGTCAGTGGTTAGAACACGGTAAGTTTGGCTCGGAGATATGATTAAAATAATAAAATTCACTGAACATAATTTTGCTACGCATAACAACGTGGTAATATGAGTTAAGTTCTTATTATATTGTCATGATTATTTAATTAGAATTTTATGTTATGAAACTCTGTCCAACTGAGCTCATGGCCTAATTTTTTAAAATATTTAATTCTAAGTAATTTCGATTTAGTGACAACCTATTTGATTTTTAGACACACTGTACCTATGTCATATCACCTTATTCATTAAATAACTCCTCGATGATACATTTTTTGCAGACTGTGATTACAAATCTTATAACTCTTACAACATATAATAACACTTCGTACTTTTCTTACGACACAAAATGCTATGATACAGCTTATGCTTTACACACAAATAAGTATTTCATAATATCCAGTACCAAAAGGTATTAGTCAAGTTCGATAGGTTGTACTTGCGGTAACAATTTTAGTGTTATTTTTGAAGAACCGTAAAACGTTCAAGTATGTGATTTGCTACTATAATTAGAAGACTACTATAATTACTCTTATTTGAAATACATGCATACATTCCATAAAAAGTCTTTGGAGAACATGATCAAAACAATTTTTGTATGAAGTCTCAAAGCAAGACTCTAGTTGACAGAAATTGATATTCTATGACTGAGAGTATATCATTATAATAACAATGGAAGTATTGTAACATGAAAGGCTCTTGTTTAGTTATCTGTTTAAAGATGAGACAATTTGAAGATTGGTAGTGGGTTCCTTGCATAATCTAGTCTCTGTTGTAAATAGACGTTGACTTCTTTATCAACATAAAAGTGATAACTTTAATTTAAGTATGTGTCGTATGTATATTTACAGGAAAAATAGGTTTTAATATTTAATGATTTTTAAGAGTATAAACACATTAATGTGTAAATGCCTAAGTAGATTGATTGTACAAACCCCTTCATATTTTAGTTATACAAATAAACTAGCGTTTAGAAAATTCAAAATTAAGAAAATTGAGAAGAAAAAAAATAGAAAATAATCGCGTATATTGAACTGAAAAAAGTTTTCTATAATGGTTTTTCATGTCATAAAGGAAAAAACTTCCCACTATACTATCTTATTCACAAATGAAAATTATTTCGTTCAGTATTCGAATTAATAATTTTGATACGTAAATAATTTTTGTTCAATATCATTGCATACTGAATTTACTTTGACACAAATCTATGTTTCATAATGTCCAATAATAACATAGTATATTAAAAATGTCGCTCGTTATGAACGAAAAGAAATCATTTTATTGCGATACAATATAAACTTATAGTTTACTACGTGTTTTATTCATAATTTATTATTCATAGTCATAGAGGTGCTTGAATTTTAATTCAAAATTCAATTAAGTCATGTTATCGCCTTAATATATTCTGCAATGAGAAATTCCATACCGCATTTATGAGACTATAAAACCGCTAATAAAATACATCTCATAGCACTTTCATTACACTTGGGCGTTAAAATATTTTCAGTCACACATTGTGTAGGGCACAAACAAGTAATACTCATTTTTTAGCTTTGAAAAGGGATCTGGTGTATTAAATGATGGGAAAATAAGCTTTTACTGAAATAATAACAGCTAAAATAAACTCCAAAATAATCACTTATGATTATTTATAAAGACACCGTCTTTGAAATACAATATGGAACTATTCATTTATTGATAGCCTTCCTCAATACTGCCGATGAACCATGTAGTTAGTTTTTATTTGCAACAAATTATAAACATTCTTTATTAAGATAAAAAAAAAACTAACTAATCAACATATCCAATATTTTTGTTTTGTTCTTTAATTCGTAAACCGAACCACGAAATTACCAGGAAAATATTTTGATAGAGTAACATCAGTGTTTTGATGTGAACTCCTTAATGGATGTTGTTAAAGGTAACCTGAAACCTTAAATTAATTGGTTGTAATTCAGAATTAAGAATTCAACACAATTAAGAAGTACCTGGAGTACAAATTTATTATATCTATTGACCTCAAACTAAGCCCTATGATTTCACCAACGTAAGTAACTTTTACTATGGTATTGTAAAATTTAAAATGTTTAAACTCCTGATGTTGACTAAGCGACTGTATTGCCATTACGTTAAATTTTTTTTTTATTTGATTTTAGAGAATTTCCCGTAGCTATTACCGTAGGTGGCACGGTAAAACCTGGAGCTGGGACCGATATACTTTTTCATTTTGATGTCCCTAGAGGCAAAAAAACACGATTCGTTCAAATTTAGATTTATATGTGTCCGTGAACACGATAACTTGAGTAATTTTTTTCCGATTTTGATTAAATTTGGTTTGAATGAGTAAGCCGGGATAAACTTGAATGAGTTCGCGAACCAGCATGATCGGACCATGGGAACAGGGTTTTACGGGGGGTTTTATGGGGTACAAATTGTTTTTTTCTAAATTTTGACCCTCAAAACACAACAATTCAAATTTCTTTCTAGACCATTTTAAAGAGCTTAAAACAAATAGTATGCCAAAGTGTGTTTATGGTTGTTGGTTACGGATAAAAATAAAAAAATGTAAATTTAAAATTCCCATGTGGTTCTTGTGGAGAATATTGTAAAATATTGTTCGCTTGTTCATGGAATATTTTTATCAAACTTGGCAAATTTATTAATTTTATATTAAACTACTAATCTTTTACTAAAAACCACACTTTATTAGCCTCCATGTAAAAGTAAACCTAGGTACTCGTTCAACCTAATGTTATTTAAATAGATTCAATTTGACCAATTAATTCAGTCAAATTAGCTTAGTCTTTCGTTTGCTGCGGTGGGGGTATTATTTATTTGATTGTGCGAAACAATTTCAGTTACAACAAATATTCCAATCTTATCAAGTCGTGTATTTTAAAGTCATGTTCAATGAAAAAAAAACTAAATTTAATATTAAGTTAATTAGTTAAGTTATTAAAAAAAAATATATTTTTTTGCTAACCACCAATTACAATTAAAAATTAAAAGTATTAATGCAATAAGTTGTGTTAAACATGGTCGGTCTTTACACGTATGCAGGAGAAAAAAGTTGTGTTGAATTCTTGAGTGTTTAACGCAACTTTATAAGAAGTGGTTCTATAAAATCAAAGGTCAGAGTGGTAAAAGTCAATTAAAGGGATTTATAAACAAACTCGGCCGAGAACAAAGCACCTTTGACCACGCTCGCTTACACTGCACGGCTTACAACATTGCATTAGAACATTGTTAAGAACATTGGTAGCGCTAGTTAGATTAATGTTATCACGTTTATTATTAGAAAAATGAGTAACGCAAGGGCCACCGTAGGTAGGTTATATAATAGGACCTCTTAAAACATAACTTAAAGTAGCGTTTTAAATTACTTGCAAAATTTCCAAATATAATTTAATGTATTTCTTCACACATCCGTCCTTAAACCAAGTAAGGATATTGTAATTATAATATGAGGGTACCTGAAAACTGTTTACGTTGTACATAGGCCTAATAATTGAAAGATTACAAAAATTTTTTTGATCGATCGTAATTAATGATTATGGAGTTATTGTTCCTTGTTTCTTGACATTTCAGAATTGACCACAGGGTTTGCGGGATGTCTGTTCTCATAATAAATGTTTGATGGACGTTCTTAATTAACGGACCGTGTTTCATATATAGCTTTCATTCAAACCTTAACTGCATTCTGTAATGCAATACAATCGTTAGAACAATGACTACATCAGGTCTTTTTTTAGATAAGTTAATTACAGTTTGCATTTTAAATTGTGTGGGTTAAAAATAGAGTTATTCTTGGGTATATTTGTGTTAGAAAAGTTTTGGTTTTTAATACCTTTTTAAAGCGGTTTTATTTTGTAAACTATTATTTCATATTCTTCACATACTTCAGACGCGAATGCTAACTACATTTTTCCTTTATAACAGTTATTAAGGTTTTCATTATACAATTTTATCAATCTAAAACACCTGAAAAATCTAAACTCCAGCCAAAGCAAAAAAAAAAGAGGTAAGGGTTGGTCTTAGCTATATAACTCATATATATATAACTAAATATACTATATTACTTATCTTTAATTATAGATACACTATTAAGTAGGCATTTCGTTGTCATAATAAAATTTGTGCCAATTTAACGAACAAAGAATTCAATTGATACAGTTATAGCGATTTATTAAAAAATACTATTTGTCGTATCTTCAAATTTTTATTATTTTAAACTGGAAGAGGGGACTATATTTTAAGTCTACTACAGTATAAAGATTTGATGACCTGAGCACAATAATTGACAGTTATTTATTCGTCCCAAAGATACAACTATCTGTATAAGGGTAGTTCCTTACTGTTATCGACAATGAAAGACAAATGCCCTCAATCTGTCTTACTTGGCTCCGTTGTGCCACCATAGGCATGATACTAAGCAGTTAATTATATCTTTAAAGTATAACAATTTGACAATTTTAGTTGATAATTTTGTTTTCTAACAAGCCAAAAATAAATATGCCTTAATCCACGAATTTAATCCTGCTTTTAATTTAAAGTCTACTAAATAATTATTTAATGTTTTGTCATTTAGTTGAATCTTGAAAAGTTATTTGTCTAGATGTTATTAAGTATTTCTTGAACATTTATAAGAAAGTATTCGAGCTTATTTAAAAGTTTTAAAAATCATATTTTAAAAGAGTTAGTAACAGATAACGATGGCGGTGTACAATAAAAGTTTGTAAACTTAATTTCTGAACTTATAATCATATATAATGCTCGAAGTAATTATTACGAGAATAATATTTTGAAGAGTAAAATAAGTGAATAATGTATTTTAAATAAAAATACATAAATATACGTGTCATTTTCAGTTACCTAGAAACACTGAATTACACTTTGATCCACCTAACTCAACAACAAATTAAACGTATAATATGTTGTTTGTGTTGCACTAACGAGTTGCAATAATAAATTGGATAATGGATAATGTATGTGGATAATGTATAATGGATACTTTATAATTTTCTTTGAAATGTCGACCATAATGGATAATGTATGTGTACATGTAAACAGGCTATACTTAAATACAGAACATTCAAATAAACCTCTTATACAATTTGCTTCATTTGAAGCCCTGTTTCATAAGGTGATATATTATAGGGATTGTTCTATCAACCAAATATTAAAACGAGTTATTATTAAAATAAAACCTTTGACTATTATATTAATAGTCAAAGTTAAAACCTTCCTTAACTTGACTCTTGGATTGTATTGAACGTTTTTCAGATTCCGATGTCATTGGTTTGGTAGCCGGTGAAATACGGGGAATAGTTTCTCTGGAAGTCATTCTTAGAGTCGCTGTTGTTTTGTTTAAAATAAGCAACAAATGTAAATATATTTGGTAAAAGCTATGCTTAGCTAAAACTTAAAAAATCAGACGCATCTCATACTACTTATGTCATTTTTCATCCTTATATAGTAAATACGTGAAATTATTTTTGTTAAAATTGTGCTTAGTATTCTCCAGTAAGTGCAGCCTTATGTATAAAAGTTTATTATCAAAAGGGAAGTGTTTATACGTGCGAAAGTAATATGGATAAACGGAGATTTGGTCCTATTTGACGATCTAATTAATATCTGACGCAATTAAATAGCAAGATATTACTCCGAGTCTAATAGTTAAACTCGGTCTTTCTAAAGTCTAGTAATTAAACTGGATCTAAAACTATGAAATTCCAACCAAAAATGTATTTGTTGAATAAATAACAAATAAGTGTAGTTCAACATAAAAAATTGCTAGGTGTTTGCATAAGTAGAAATATCTCAATGAGGAAAGCAAATAACTTCACGTTAAGCAATTTACAATCATTCCATTCGTTTCACGCTTGGGCTGATTCAATTTATTGACCAAAAATCTTTCAGTTGCTATGTTCACCTTACAACAACATTGGTATTCGTTCAAAATATATTTTTATCATTGTTATTACCTCTTCTGTTCGTAAAAATCAACTATGATTATACATTATGTAGACTTGTTGATTAATATCGGGGTTTCTTAATTAAATAGCAGTAACAGCTAAAACCTGCTTGGGTTTTCTTGGATTTTGCAAAAACCCAATGTATTTATAATATGAATCTTCGATAACAATTCACTTCCACGTGGTTTCAATTGCCCAAACACTTTTAGCAGCAAACCTTCTTTGGACATTAAAACACTGTAAAAATCGCTTCTGGAAACGAAATGCAGTTTATTCAATGTTTCTATGACAACTAGTGTTTTGGAAAGTCGTATTCGTTCAATTCTTTATTTTTATTGGTACATATAACTTTCCCCATTTCTAAATATCAGTTCTGATAACAATGTATATTTAGATGCTTTAGATATAAATAGTTTGTTATGCAGACATCGTTGTCCACAACCACAAGGGATATAAATCAATATAACCTGTATGCCTACTTTTGGTGTGATTTGATATTACATGATAGCTCGGTTGAAACAATCACCAATGTTATTGACCAACGTCATCACATGAAACTTCAAACTTGTAAATGTTGACCGAGACCTCCTACGACCTATTTTTGGATTATTATTGTTTATTTCCAGTATTTATATATGTTCATTGTTATCATAAAAATATGTATATTACTTGTACCGAATTAATCTACTTACAGGCCTATTTTACAGATTAAAATGTTCTAATTAGTTTAAGATAGATAATTTCATTCTGCTCTTATAACGCTGCCTGTCAGAATTCCACCAAATTGTTCGAGTGTTAATATTTATGTTTGCAGTAATTCATAGCATTAAACCACCATATTTTATATTGCAAAGATGTGAAGTCAGTATTTAATACGAAGGTTTAAGAGACTTGTTAACTAACCTCTAAAAGTCAACAAAGGATTCCCCAACTTTAGCTAAGTACACTTTATTGGCTAATTGGGTAAACTTGTCTTAAGACGTTGAAATGTATTTACCCCTTTTCAAAGTTTGTAAGCAAAGGGTTGTTTTAAAATCAAGCCTAATTGTGATGAAACTCTAAAATTAAGGTAATATCAATGTATACCCATCGGTTTTTTATGACCAAAATTTCGTTTATGAAATTATGAGAAAACCTAAGATTGACACAATGCTTGTAAAGATATTATGTAATAGATTGATCAATGTTCGATCCATTAATCACGATAATTTATCAAACAATAATGATTATTTGCTTTTAATATTTACATATAACGTATTTTACGCATAAAAGCATTAAACTTTACGTATTGTAAGTATTTTATTAAGTGTAAACTTTTGCATTTTAATCACTACACAAGTGAATTTATGTCACAGTCATGAATTCTTTATTCAAAAGTACATGTTGCACAAGAATGGCGTTATAAAATTACAAACTAAACAATATATCGTCTAAAAATTTTAATTTAAATCAAAATTGAAAACTATTCCTACAAATTGAAAACATATACTGTGAAAAAGAGGTTAGCAGGTACGTAATCTGTATCGTGTATATATGTGTTTAAATTAATTAACAGCATAAAACTACTGCCCAGTCTCAGTATATTAATATACAGCATAATCGGTTTGAGCTGTTTAATTAAGAAAATTCATTACACGAGACATAATCTTGATCCGATAAGAAGCTTATTGCAGTAGCCAGCCGTGGTATTAATTCCATAGAGGTAGTAATGTAATTTGTAGCTTATTGAATGTTTGCACGATTTTACCAAGGAAACGTTTTTAAATTATAAGGAAGAAATAGGCAAATACATACAGTTAAAAGTGATTTTAATTATTGATTAATAATAAAAAAATTTCAAGCGCCAAAGTTATTTCATATCATGAATTTGATTACTATTATTAGAGAAAACGGGCAAACGCCCCAGATTTGTGACAAATTTCTAGAATTAATGCCGTTACACTCTTCCAAGTAAACTAATATAGTCGATTCTACAGTCCTATAATATTTTGTGAAGCGTACCTTTATAGCTAATTCAATCATTTAATACTTTATAGTCTCTGATTTGCATTTAGACAGTTTCCCCTTTCTTAATTAGATCGGACTGTGCTTCCCTTACTTTTGTAACAGACAAGGGGTTTTCGTTAAAATATTACAAAAAACAAAATGGTACCAAAGATAGCTGAGTTCAATTTTGGACCATAAAGTACCTTTAAGATCCAGATTTTTTTACCAAAAAAAAGTAAAGCTTATGAAAAGTAAAGCTTTTGGAATAAGGAAATTTAAAGAAACCAATGAAGTTACATACTCGTATATTATATACCAACGACTCCCTTATAATGTTCGCTAGACAAAATTATTTTAACTTTACAGCTTAAAACTATTTGCATCGAAGTAATTTTCCAATAGCAACATTAAATTAATTTAATTAATTCATTAAATTAATTTGGCATTGTATTAATATTGCTCATAAGCACAAGCTTTACTTTAAAAAATGTGATTTATCAAAACGTTTTTATGGCGCTCCTCGCAAATCCCTTAGCTTGAGAAACACCTTTAGAAACCTCTCCTAGAATAAAGACATTTTAATAAGAATGTGAATTGCTAGAGACAAGTTTATATGTATCCTATTTTGGAAAGGTAACTGTAACAACGCCCTCTCCTTATTTTACATATCCCTGTTTCTTTTTTGTTAAACCATAGACTAAACTAACTGTCGAAAAAAGGACATTTGATGCACTATTTGTTTGAGATTAAAAACCGTGGGTTGCCCGTAATATGGAAACAATAATAACACCAATCATATGTTTGTTATGGAGATTTTACTGTGTTCTAACTAAACTCATGAATCTTGTGTTGTTCGGAAATCTTGCACAAACTATTTTAACGCATTACGCACTATAACAATGTAACAAGTTTGCTGTTTAGTAACTTTGCTCTCAGGTGGTGAAAGGTTTATAAAGTTACTAGCTGTAACCCGCGGGCTTTGCCCCGTTTAACTTCTTATTTTCAAGATTATCTCGTTCGCATGGCTCAATCACGTCCTGTTTGAAGTTTGTTCGCTACGCTCACTCACCTTTAGGTTGGAGCTCGTTCGCTACGCTCACTCACCTTTAGGTTGGAGCTCGTTCGCTGCGCTCACTTGCCTTCAGGTTAGCTCGTTCGCTACGCTAACTCGCCTCCAGGTTGAAGCTCGTTCGCTACGCTCACTCACCTTTTGGTTGCAAATTAGCTGTTTGTCATAAATGTAAAAGAAATAATAGTGCTGCACCCTGTTGGTAATTTTTGTAACTTTAATGCTATTGAACATCACAGAACAGAACCAACTTGTTTAATTGAAACAGCTGTTAAGATTCAATAATTTCATTTCTCATAAGGTTAACATGGGAAACTCCAGAGCCACTGGGGCGGAGCCCGAAAGGATTTTTGAAATTAGAATATGCCTATATGTTAATCGGGAATGTGAGCTATCATCATGCCAAATTTCAGCCCAATCCGACCAGTATTTTTCGCGTTCACTTGTCACAAACATACATCCATACATCCATACATCCATACATCCAAACTTTCTCATTTATAATATTAGTAGGATTACTGCTCATGTTTCCAGTACTGGTGTACTTAGAAGCGTACTAGGCCTCTAAATTTAATAAAAATGCTTATGATAATTGTAAAAATCTTTAAAAATCACTTCGTTGATCTGTTTTCTAGTTTGGAAAACTGTCCAATGTCATAATTAAAACCCTTTTCCATTGAAATGAAATAACAACTGTGTTTCCTGAGAAATTGCTCTTGTTCTTTATTGATACTCACATGAAAATATAGGTTGAAAAATGTGTGATTTGATTTTAGTTACATGATTATTTATGATAGTTCGCTACTCATCTTCAAAATAAGCTATTTAACATTACCTGTAACCTACTTATTCAAATAAAACTACTAAAAGAGATATAGAAATACAGTACATAATATTGTAGTTTGATTCAGAATATTAGTTATTTCGAATCTTCAAATTATTTCTTCAAATAATCTTCTTACAAATTAAATAGACTTTTAAAATATGAAGTGTAACACTTTGTGCGATAATTGAACAATCAGTTATTATAATATTGCTGTTTACTCGAAGCTAATAATATCTGATTATGAATGTTGATTAGCTTGAAATAAAACATGTACACATGGACGAAATACAGTATATTAAATGGCAGTAAAACTGAAATTAATTGCATTGACAGCATAATATGTTGCTTGTAATAGTTCACCTATTATTAATATATATGAGTAGCAACAGTATTAAGTAACTTCGATTCCATAAGTTCAGTAAAAAGTACAATATTAGTTAATCTCGTTACAAAAGTGTAATTTGTAACGATAACAGAGGATTATCATATCAAGAGTTTAATTATTGTAATTTGTATAATTTGTAACAATAACGACAAATAATGATATCAAGAGATAAATTATTAAAACAACAATAGGAAATTTGCTTATTGAAAATGTATTCCATTAACTTTTCACAAACATTGATTGTTTTACAGTAAACACAATATGGTTAAAATTGGTTCGAGGTTTCAATTGGAATTTGTTGTTAATACAGATTTTATTTGCAAGCTTTCAGTGCAAAAGAAGAATTTGAATCAATAACGCACTTCTATTTTGTTTACTTCGAAATTAAATTGCAGATTTGATTACTGTACCTTCATTTTAATTATCGAGAGCTAATTATTATGTTTCTTGATAGTGTATTATCATCAACATTACTAAAAGTGGATTATACAATAAAAATATTTGTATTAAATCTCTTGATTAAACCTTTAACTTAGGAATGCGCTATGAGGCGTCCAACCATCAAAGACATTATCCATCAACTTTATGACATCGTAAATCTATGAAGGAATTTTTATCTCTAAACCATAGGGAATGGAAGGCTATATACAGTTATGAGGCAGAACGTATATTGTTGAACATGTACGATTATGCATACCTTATATTCCCCTTACAGAGAACAAACAATTACATTATGGTACCTCAAACTCAAAAGTTTACCAATGAATATATAATACTATTTAAGTTATAAGCATGTCATGTTGACATATATATTGTTATATAAATAAATGCTTAGTATGTTTTAAGTAAGGAAATTTCCGTAAAAAATTAATCAATTTTATTATATATCAATTATTTGAAATCATGAAAATTGAATTTGACCCAGTGTAAAATACTATGAATGAATATGAAATCAATTAATATTTCGTTCCTCAAAATACACCTACATTAACCTTTTGTGACCTAAGACCTTTGAGGGGAATTTAAAAATCCTTCTCAGATCGTTTTATCCGCTGAATGAATGGTAAAGTCGCCATGAAAAATGCATTAGTGTTAAGTGAAGAGGAAAATGAACCGGAATGACGTACAGCATTTTGATTTCTTAAAATGTTACACAGATCTTGGTTGATAATCATAAAATAGTTTAAAAAGTTAATGTAGTGATGGAAATATTACAATTTCATATTGTTACGTTCGTATATTGAAACCTACTACGTTAAATCGTGTGTAGTCGTACCATTGACTGTCGTACTCGCTCAAAAACAAAGTATAAATGTACACTGTAACACTATTATATTTATTTTAAACTGAAACGACGTTGAATACCAAGCTATACGTTTCAAACAACTTCTAAAAATGAAAAAAAAACTTAATATGGTGGACAATAATGATTTACATAAACTTTGAACTGATTCACATACTTGAATATATACAATAGATTATTAAAATTAAGACGAGTATAATTGTTCATTGAAAACACAAGAAGTTATTGCTTACACAATATTCCCTGCGTAAGATATTTCCAGAGGTATACAAGGACATATTGGAAGTGCTTAGTCAAATCCCATTGCCTAGTACCATGTGTTACATTAAATGCATTCTGTGTAATTTGTGTTTGGTTCTCCTTGTACAAATGTACGCTGAAGAATTTCCAAGATATTAAAAATTGCATTTTACTGTAATTGTCTTAATAAATCTGTATAATAGAGCTTTTCTTATTCTTTTTTACTAAAGCCTCTTGCGTCATATTGATAACAGCATGAAATATAACATAAATGAACTAAAACTCTAAACTTGAAGTGTTCGTGTGAACACAATATTTTATGTCTGATTATCACACAAGTTCAAGTATTAAGTCAAGTTGTTGTTTGGTTGTTGCATTGAAGGTCTTTCTATAAATATGCATCAACATTTCGTGATTTGGTTTGTAAATGAGTCGAGGAAACGTTTAGCGAGATACACTTACAAAGCGCAGTTCAAATATGACATCTATGAACAATAAAATAAAATAATGAAGGTTCCGGCACCCACCGCTAGGAGTACAGTGTACACGGCAAACCTAGCGGTGTGCGCCAGAACCTATGGTAACCGCAGCACAGCTGTCGGTCTATATTTAATTCTTTTTGTCTATGCAATTACTTATAGACAACTAGATCTATTTTATAACCAGCAGAGCCTTTTTTGTAAGTAAGCCACTCAAATCGTATTCTGTGTATTTATTATCCAAAAAGAAAAAAGAATATGAACATCATCTCCGGCACAGTTGGCCAACTAAGTCCTGGTGAGAGTATATTTTAACTACACGATTATTCTGAATCACTCATAGTGGTTTGGTAAGACCAGTAAGACATATCAAAGTCGGTTGTCATTTAAAAAATAGTGCTATTTAATAAAAAAAAATTGATTGACATACTAAAAAAAGAAAAATATCTCTTTTAAAGTTTTCTATAAATGTCACAAATTCTGAGATAACAATAGTGGCTTAGTCATTCTTAAACGAAAAATCTTAACATATAGAAAAATCTTAAACATTACTTTCAAAGTTTTACAGTATGAACTATTACTATAACTATTACTAACTAACTACCTAACTATAACTATTACAGTATTTTACTATTAGATGGACATTACAGTTCTTGGAAACATTGTAACCTTGAAAACTCTTACTTTGACCTATTTCGTGGACTAAATTTTTTAAACAGGGTTTTTACCATGGAATTATGAGAACTAAAAACGCATGAGAAAAATCAAATATGAACGACACGAAAGTAATATGCGAACGCATTTCAATCAGAGCTTTGATTTTTTTCCATACCCGAGTTAATTTTTTCCAAACATGCAACTCAAATTGCGGGATATTCTCAGAAATTATGGATTATGAAGACGCTTTCCGACGACTTAGAATCAGTCAGGAGTACAATTATTTAAATGAAGCTCCCAACAACGACGAATAACGATTCAGGTATGTCTTTTAATAAGTAAACTTACATTAATCTTTTACTTCTAATTAGTTCATAATTAAATGAAATCATTGAATTTAGATACTAAATTCTCCAACCTACTCTTGTGATTATTTATATACATAGTAAATATAAATTAATAATAAATATTATAAATAGTATATATAAATTAATAAAAAAATAAATATTTTCCATATATGCAAGTTTTCAGCAAATAGTACATATTTCAAAAGAAATACATGGGATTGGTAATGGAAAATGGCGAAGGTTTCCAAGATTTTCAATACGACTGTCAAATACTTCTGATCTCTTTCCCTCTTTCGTTTACTTTCTTCTAAAACAGTTATTCCTCAGCTAATATTTGACATTCTATCCTGCAGTTCTATGTGACTTAACTTTGTATATTTAAAAATTGTAATTATAATTTATAACCGCTTTTCACAAAGTGTCCCAGTCAAAAAAATAGTTTGTAATAATCAATTGTTAAATAAATCTAGCTCTTAGGTTTATTTTTTCCTACAGTCTCTGAATTACATATAAAATAATCAATCAACGTGTCCGTCATATGAACCAGGTTTTACTACATTCTTTATAATGTTTCATTATACATGATAGTGTGGTCAGTCCAAATAAAGATAAGTATATTTATTACATAAATTTATATCATAGATATATATGGAACAATACATATTAGCTGATCGGCAAGTGAAGAAAACAGGGATACCAACATTTAAGCTGGTTTTGTCGGTAAACACCTATCTCACGGTAGGTGTAATTATTTTGGATGATTTTAACAGAAACACTCTTTACAATGATAGTTGTAACGACACAATAACAGTTGTACTACGACAGCGGACGATACATAGCAACAGTACGATTTGAAGTTGATGACCTGTCAGTTGCATTACAGTCACTGGTTTATGCAATGTTGCAACTTTACGTTGTCGGACAAGTTCTAATTAACTGCAGACTGGAATGAAATGCAACCGTTTCAATATTTAATCCCCTGTGGAGCAACACAGCTGGTGAAACGTTTAGTGAATAATAAATAATATTGTGTGAGATATATTTTAATTGTTTAAATTATTTAGAAGAAACCCGATTTTTTCGTGGAATATTTTATAATCATAATTTGTTTATTTCGTAAATAAAATGTGTAAGCTGTGAGCAATATTTTGCACCGTGAAGCGTGGTGATAATTCCTAATTTTCAAAATATATATATTTTCATATATATATGTATATATATATATGTATATATATATGTATATTTCATATATATTTTTATGGTTGGCTTCAGAGTAGTGTTTGCATATTGTTGAGAAACTAAAGAACCTCCACTCAAAAATTTCACTCAAGGCAATATAAGTTACGCACATTTCTGTAGCTTTTTGGTTGATAAAAACTGAACTAATCTGTCATTAATCATTGGGCTTTTAACTAATAGTCATGGCTAAGAAACTTGATGGTAAATAAAATACAATCATTCACAGGACATATTTCACTTTTCACTTTAGGTATACATTTCATTAAAGGCTGAACGCTTTGTTGTTAGCAATATGTCCAGAGATTACATATTTTCTTGAAGCTCAGGTGTGGATCGGACCAAATGGCTCTTGGGTTGTAAATGGGCGAGCCAATGGTTCGGAACCTACTTTAAGTTGGAGGTCTACCTAGCTAGATAACAACCAAGGTTAGGTCTCTCTTGAAAATATAACTTACTCTATCTTGCCCTATATGCTGTAAGATAATTTTGTATTGTTCAGGAAATGTGCTGGTTCAATTAAATTGTTTTTACCAAGACTTTACAAGGGCATATACTTCAAAATATATAAAGTATGGTGTTGTCTTTAACCAGACGATATACAGATTAAATTTAAAGAGTAAATCTTCCCTTTTACTTCAATTGAGAAAAAATCTTAAACCCATTCGATACCAAAAATGTCGTATTTTTTAACAGTCTAATATTTACCATGTAGCTTTAAAGTTAATATTTCACGAGAGATTGGGAGTTGTACTTTATTTGGTCGGACAAGATACTGTCGTCATCAGTTACTGTTCTTTTCAACTCCGGACAAAGAAAGACAAATGTTTCCAATAACTTTTCTTGTCGTAGTTGTACCACTATATCCCCTATAGATTTGATATGAGGAAGGAAATTAGAATTGGCATGGATTTGTTTATGATTATAATCAATTCATAGCTGTAACTCATTCATAGCTGTCAGTTCATAACTGAATCTTGGAGTTAAGAGATTTTAAGTTCAGGTAGCATCTAGATTTAAATATTAACAATGCTAATTGATTTCCTCATATAATGGTGTGACCCGAAAATTTTATTTGTGCAGGAAATCTGTTTGTTAAACATGGTCTTATTTTTTTATTTAAGACTATCACACATAAATGATCCAAAATAGCCAATGGAGTTTCTAACATAAGCCACCCAAATATCTACAGTCCACAATTTTAGTACATAAAAATAGATTGGTAATATAACATAATACCATCTAAGTATCTTAGGTGTTTCTCAATTAAACTCTTACATTTTATTTAATAAAAAAAAATAAAAAAAATCCAAGTTTTAAGCTCTTTTTCAGAAAGATAATATTTCTTTTTTCACACTCTAGAGTATCCATTCAAAGTGCATTGCTCTTGTCGGGAGGGTGGGGGGAGAGGCGTGTTTTAATCAAAACAGGGGACACTTTTTAATCTGCTGATCTAACAGTCGCCATCATTTATATAGCGCGCTCTATGGGACATAGTTTAGTTCAACCTCATTGAACACACTGGTGTTATAGCACAATTCAACCACTATGTTTCAACTCATTGTAGTATTTTATGGTGTTCTACGCTGTTTTATTGAACTGATTGGACCTTTTTACGACCGAACTTTATCTGACCCTGGTATGGTGATATAGCACGGGATTTCGCTCCTCAGGTCTCAGGTTTGAATCCTGCCAAACGCCAATGGATGTTT
Source organism: Macrosteles quadrilineatus (assembly GCF_028750875.1). Lineage (NCBI taxonomy): Eukaryota > Metazoa > Arthropoda > Insecta > Hemiptera > Cicadellidae > Macrosteles > Macrosteles quadrilineatus. The sequence continues at coordinate 59,793,834 of NW_026542602.1, read as the reverse complement.
GTGATGATGTCACAACCTTGTTGGCCTAGCCTGAAGTAATGTTTAAAACTGTTTCGAGCACCAGGCGTCCTGGATCTAAAGGAGGGACATGCACACATTTAAAAAAACGATTAGTAAACATTATCAACTTCCTATTATCTATACATTGAGATAGGAACACAATGAGTCATATTCATGAACGGAGGACAAGTGTAGAACAATAAGAGATGCCGTACATAGCTTTCTTACTAAGATCAGATATTACAGCAAAGAAAATGTACTAAAACCTTATAAACCTAGGGAATAGCTGAGTCTCTGGTAGCCAACTATTAAATAGCATAGTTATTTAACTAAATACTTTTTCACCATCTAACCGATCAAAATATCTGCAATTTATAAAACATTGAAACGGAATTGAAATTAACATTACAGTTTTATCGGCGGGCAAGTGTGGTAGGGGTTGGTATTTGGGGTGGTAGTTAAGCTCCACAGTGTGCCGCTAGGGGCGCTGTCCTACAATATACCCGCCAAGCATTCTGCCAAACAGTGTCCCGCGTTGTGCGGTTAGTATTAGTTGCGGTGAAGGGGGTGTGTTACGCACGAGGTTGTGTTGTCGGGGTGTGATCTATTGTAAGGTATCGCAAGTCTAGGTCACACTCACTCATTCATCTATACACAGAGGTAAGTACTGTTGGCGGTGTAAAGTTCGTTTGTCGAGCGTTATGTAAATATAAATGTTTTTAAGATCACATTACCTATGAGTAGTTATGTAAACATAAATCAAACATTTTATCTAGGTTAAATTTAGAAATTGTAAAAGTAATGATAACAGAATCAATTCTAAAATTTATTATTATTGACGTAAAAATTTAAGCATTTTTTAAAATATGTTTTATTAGCTTACTAATACTTTTGATTAAGGTGCCTGATTTAATTCATTTTCATTTACTGATTTATTTAATTTTCAATAAAGAAGCATTTTAATTTTTCATTCATCATTTCCGTTACATATATTCAAATATTTGTGAAAAAACCATAAAAATAATAATATTGCCTTAAACTACTCGACTACATTTAAGTAAGCATTTTTAATTTCTATGCAACTGAAAAAGATGTCTCATACAGTAAAAATACAGTTGTTTAGAGCAATTTAAATCAACCGAATTCTTTGTTGGGCACTCCTTATTTTCTGACAAAAAACACTTTTTCAAAGATTTTGGCATTTTACTGTTAATAACAGTGTCAAATACTGAAAATTTTATGAAAGAAAAATGTCCAGTTACAGTTATTTCTAAACGATATTACCGAGATATAATAAAATACTACAGAATAAATCAAAGTCTTGTTTGTCATGCCAATATGTGTCAAATATTTAGCGAGAAACATTTGTAGGGTGTTTATAAAAAAAATATCACCACGCAATTAGAAACAACTCGAAAAGGAAAATATTCCTAATGAACAACTCTGAACTTTGTTAATATACCATCGGATATATAAACTTAGTTTGTTGTCAAGCCAACGCCATTATCACGTTTTTGGCTTTGCTAATATCAATAACTAACCATCTACTTTAAAATAAACTTATTGATAACACCCTTAGGCGCTTCTTGTTGAAGTAATTGTGTTTTGACTCTGATTTAATCATCTACTTATTTCCAAAGAATTTGTTTATATAATATAGGTACAATTGTCCACTATCATTGCCACAAATCCTTTAGTCACGGTTTTTTAAATGAAATCAGGATCCTTTACATCTACTCGATTTATGCTAATTCTAAGAGAATCCACACATTCAACATTCCAAATCATTTTCTCTATATATAGTTTACAGACAAAATTAAATAATCTCAATAAATAGATTGGTGTCTAAAAACTACTAATTACCAACATAAAAATTAAAAGATTATAAAGCAACTTATTTAAAAAGGATTTTCCTCTGTTATAAAAATTTGAAAATGTATTAATTTTCAAATGTATATTTTGATTATTAAACTTTGTTTAGTTAATTTGGCATGAAAAATAAAATTTAAGAAAAATTGTTGTAAGGTAAAATATAACATAAGTTAAAGAAAAATAATTTACACCTAAAATACACTTTTTCATGAAACTGAATTTATGAACAAAGATTTTTAAAAGAGGTTTAGTTAAAATTGCAAATCTTACTTACTAAACTTCAACGAATTTACTAAACTTCTGTGAATTATTATAATGGATACAATTAAAATGAGTAGGAGGTAGTAAATATAAGATTTTAGTAATTTTAGAAATGAACAATTGCCTTAAAAATCAAGAATGAGTTTTATGTAACTCAAGTACATCAAAGAGTTTGTGTTATTATTAGCTTCTGCCTGCGTTCGTAACTAAATAGCAAATAAGTAATTGTTCATACTTCATAATTCATTAACGAAAAATACTTTAATTCTCTTACTATATAAATTATGTTCATTCAAAAAGTAATAGTTTATAACACACTACCCTTTTTTAATTAAAAATTGCATTTTATTAACCACTTTAGAACACTTAATAAGGTTGTCTCAAATTCTCATAAAATATAGCCACTAATAAAGTAAATGAATAATTGAATTGATTTCCATTGAGTAATAACTTAATACAGACAATGACAATGTTTGGAAATTGACTGACCGCTTATCAAGTAGTGCGGCCAGTTAGAACAAATAAATAAACAATAAATTATAACAGATAATGAGTCTAACATCATGCATTAAAAACTCTCATGCCACCATTTGGGTATCTGCTAAATTCAAATATACAATTTATAATATACTGCTATATTCAAATAACATATATTCAATTAATAAATAAATATCAATATATATGTGTATCAAATTGTACGTGCACACTTAAATAACACTAATTTTAAATAATACGCCCGCCGCAGCAAACCTGCAGACTAAGCGAATTTCCATTTCCCTGAATGGATTTACACTAAAATGTCTCCTTAAAAATATCACATTTATTCCCTATTTAAATAGAATCAGTTTAAAACATACGTAGGTTTGCTGCAACAGGGAGGGTAAAAGTGTTTTTTATGTAAAATGTTAATAGTTGGTATGAAATAAAAACATTTTCCAAATTTGGGCAAAATATGCTAATAAACAAGCAAACTACAACAGTTTAATTATTCTCCATAAGAATAACATGGAAATTTTAAATTTACAATTCTTTGGAATTTTCTCCGTAACCATTAGGTGCATTATATCGCTTCAATATACTAAATTATTTGTTTTTTAAGCTCTACAAAATAGTTTAGAAAGAAATTGCAAAATTTTATGTTTTTTGGGTCAATAATGGGAAAAACCCATTTTTACCCCATAAAAGCCCCCATAAACCCCAGTGCCCATGGTCCGATCATGCTGGTTCGCGAACTCGTTCGAATAAACGTAGGTTTACACGTTTGTACCAAATTTCATCAAAATCGGATCATTTTTGCTCGAGTTATCGCGCTAACGGACACACACATATATATATAAATATATATATATATATATATGAATTTGAACGGATGGTGTTTTTGGCCTCTAGGGACCTCAAAACGAAAAAAAAAATCGGTCCCGGGTCCAGGTCTTACCATGAGTACTACGGTAATAGCTTATTCCCTATACGGGAAATTCGCTAATAAATAACAATAATTATTTTAGATAATACGTAATAAACAACAATAAATATGAAAACTAAATAAAAGGTAGAAAGTAATTTTATCCTTACATGCAACTATCGACCTCAATTTTGCCTTTAGTAGTAAATAAAGTAAACTAGTGTACCTATTGCTCAAATTCGAGCAATTGCAAAGTATTACAGGCGTTATTTTAAAACAAATAATTGTAATAATTTACGATGACTTAAAAAAGTCAACTCAAAGATGATGTAATCAATCACCCCACTTCAGTTATCGAAACTGAAAACGAACTCACTCTGAAAACGAACGCTCACTGCACTCCAGTTATCGAAACTAAAAACGAACTCACTCTGAAAACGAACGCTCTTTTGGTTATCATGTGTTTACTATGAACAGCTGTTTTAGGTATGCAATTAATACAAATTATTCGTCTGTTTAAGTAAACAAAATAATTTCCTCATAAGAAGTACATTGGGATTTTGGTTGCCTGTGGGGTAATGCCCAAGGACTTTTACCACAGGATTTGGTGAAAGAGGGCGTCTACACAAAAAATACTTAATCTTGACTCATCGTTTTTAAAATTCCATCCATTATTAACGGAGGAATAGTGTTTCGTAGAAATCACCTTCACGTATTATGTATAAGGATAGAATAAACTGATTGTTAATTTATTGATTGATTCGTAATGTTTTCGAATTTGTTTTGCCATAGTAAACTTCATCCATAAATCCAGTTTGCTTTTATAACATATATAAGATTTAACTTCAGGTTCTTTTATATATTGAGTTTTCTTCGGGATTGTGCTTTGTATTTATTAATTAAGTGTTAATGATATTTCTTATGGTTTATGTTTGTGTAAATTATGTTTCAATTAGAAATCCTTTTGATTAAATTTATATATGACCTAAATATCAGGAATTATACTTATTAAATTTTAAGTAAAATAACTTTTAACATGTAAGTGAAATTTCTAGAAACCATCAATCGTTTAATAAACTTTATGGCCAGACCAACCCAAGTTAAAGTTTATTCAATCAAACCATACTAAAGCTCAATTACATTCTAAAACAACGACAACTCGTTTCATTGAGACTACGAAGTTAGAGATATTTACTTTTTGTGTTAAGTCAGATTCCTCTAAGCATGGCGTGAGTCATAATGAAGAAACCCTCCAAGCTCTAAGCCTAAATACTGTTGTCGCACGGTCTACGTGTGTAGAGCAAAACGAGTGTCTACGCACAACAGACAAAACATAAACGGTATATTATATAACAAACTACTGTAGTGATATTGTAAAAGGAAAAATTAAATACTACTTAATTGAAGTGGCACTTTTGAGACCGAAAAAGTTCTTTCTTTAACTTGACCTCCCGCAAATATATAACGTTTTATTTAAACATGTTTAGAAGAATAATAAAATAACTTAGTTTTACAATTCATGCTGTGCTAGATGGTATTAAATAAATTGGCTTGATCTGAAATAGAAAATCATACATAAAGCAAGAACGGTCACAGCAGTGAGAGACTCACTCATACATGTCTCAACATTGAGATTTTGATTATCGGAACCTAGCAGTGGTTACATGATACAATGATGCATTGATTTTATTCGGCTGATAAACAATACATTAATACAGTCTACGTCAAGCAGTGTACAAGCATAAAATAAATATCAAGTCTTAAATAATCAAACCAAGCAAAAGTAATTTTTGTATATGCAAATCGTTAATTGCTTGATTTTGAAATAAAATATAACTAAATCATTTATTGTTCATCAAACCAACATATACATAGACAAAGTAAAATTTCATTAAAATTAAGCAGTTCATCACTAAGAAATCAAATTGTCATTAAACCAATCAGTTGGTAAATTTCCACTATAAGAAACTTGTATTCTAAGAACAATTTGACTTCTCCTATTACATGTAAGCCATAGTATAATATTCTACGTTAGTATTTTTTACAACGATACTAAGAAACTATCAGTGTTATTCAAGTTTGAAAATAACTTGTCGAAAAGTCCTGTACGTGTTGCAACTGTTTACATACAACACTATACGTTATCCAACTCGTTCCATACATCTACACGTTATTTAATTGTTTAATAATTACCTTGCTTTGTCAAGTGATCCTGTGTCAGTATAACACTACTAAAGTAGTTTCAGTATGAAAGTAAACATTTAAAGGACAGTAAATATAAATATACCAAATTGTATAGTGATGATCTAATTATAAATACTAGGCTGTTTATGATTCGAATGAATATAACAGCGTTACATTTAAATTGGAAAATAAATTCAATTTTGCAGCAATTTAAATTTATTTACTAATTTCAACAACTAAGGTAATAAAATCCCTAGTAAAAGCATAGCTAAAAATATTTAAAATAAAAGTAATCCAAGAATTAAGTGGTGATTGCAAACGTAATATTGTCAAAGCTGTAGAACAATATTGGTTTATTTAGTACAAATCAGTGTTCTACGGACTAAACTACCAAACAAATAGTTCGTTAGTGTACAAGGGGTTGCCTACAAAGGTAGAACATGTTTCATTACTTAAATGAACTTGTTGTCTTGCTCCTGAGTTAACCCTTTGATAAAACCAACAATACCAACATTATATTGTTGTAGTGACCCCTTTATCTATTCATGAATAGTGAATTGCAATCGTACCTCATTGGTTCACTAACTGTCGAAGTATCTTAGACCTTCAGCATCCAAACAAATTCAATATTTACAAAAAAATATAAATCTTAAGTTTAAAGGATGTTTTAATATACTTTGAGCATCGAATTTTGATACTGAAAGGTATATTCGTTCCGCGGAACACCGGCACACAACATTTATATAGTAAAGTAAGCCAAGTTTCATTGTGCAATTATTGAAGTTTTGTTTTAATTTATAATTTTTCATTATACTATAATTAGTGGGACTCAAACACGTGGTAGTTTATAATAAGAAACCCTTTCAGTTTTATAACAATTTAATGAAACTCGTCTTCTAGCATTGCATAAGATACTTGATTAAACTGCAAATGTTTCCAATTTTCCTATTTAGCTATATCATTATTCACAAATTTAAAAAGTGAATTAAATGTTACTTCTCTTTGACCAAAACTTTGAGCAAAACTATCCTAACAATATATGGGAGGATTTCATGTGATGTGGCTAGAAATGTTTATTTTTTATCAACAACAACAACATTGGATAGCCATGGCAAACACCTCTCTTGAGTATACACCAATCTTTGTGATGTGTTTATTGAAAGAGAAATATACACCTTTCCTATAATCTAGTTTGTAATTTTACGCATAATCCTACATTTTTTGAAGTTTTGATGGTTAATGATGTTTTTACTATTGTTCACAACATAGTAAATTGTGTAAACTGTAATATTACAGTTAAAAAATGATAAATGTAGGCTAAACAGCTATGTTATAGTAAAATAAAAATAAACTAAATTGTTTACGGATTTCTAACTCGCTTTTACAGTATTTACCAAGGCAGTTTAATATTTAGGCTAAGCGTGGAGATTAAACATTTATCAAGCGTACACAAAAATTATGGCTTAACTTTCAAAACAGTAACGGCTTTAGCTCCATTTAGTGCTAATATTACTCTGGCAACGAATTTTTGCAGTGCTGCAGTTCGTAATAGTATATTACGTTACTAGTCCTGAAAATAAGTGTTTACCGGACGAGTGTGGTCGTTCCCGTGCGAGACGAAGTCGAGTACGGGATTACCATTCGAGTCCGGTAAACACATTTCGGACGAGTGACGTACGATAGTTTACGCCATACTACTTAATTCGTACAAATCCTTATATATTTCCACCAACTAAAGGACTAAACATCACCAGTCACGACCTCTAAGAGAGGTTATGTTTTTGTTTATAACCAATCATTGCCACGCAAATACAGTATAATCAGCTGATTGGTGTCCGGTAAAACTCATTGCAGAACAGTATTACGCAATGAAACCCCATTTGAATAAGCTGGCGGCAAACAGCTGTTTTCTGGACTAAATCCTTGCGTGGGAAGTTCGTCAAAATAATGTAGTGTGGCGTAAATTATATTTTAGAAAGATTTACTGAATAAGTAAACTGCTCGAATACTGTGATTGTAATTACAAAACTGATCTTATTTATTATAAAAAGGATATTAAAAAACTGATGTACGCAATAAATACATAAAATATTTTGATGTACGTAATAAATACATAAAGTATCTAAACTTTTTTTCCTACTTTGACTATAAACAGTTTAAGAATTTGCTATAGACTATTTTATAAAAACTAGTGTCCCTGTTGCTCGAATTCGAGCAATTGATAAGTATTACAGGCGTTAATTTAAAACGAATTTCAACCAAGTCAACAAATATTTGTAGCAAACTGTCAAATTAGCAAACGTATTGACTGTTTACAATTAACATGCTCTTCTTCTCACTTTTGATTTCTAACAACAGCTGGAATTTCATAACAATTTTTGTTTCCCATGTTAATCTTACGGAGAAATACGAAACTTTAAAGGGCGCCAGGGCCTCACTCTCTAATTATTTCCCTAAAAAGAAAGTTTCCTGCACAACTTCACGTTACGCTCTTTCCAATGACACCAAAAACATGTCAATCGGTTCAGTAGTTTCGGAGGAGTAATTGTCACAAAAATCCTGCTTGCGTATTAAATAAGTATAGATGAGCCCATTTGTATGTATAATGGTGTTAATGTATATTTTTAATAATGCGTACAAAATACAGTTCCTAATGAATAGTGTGTATTCGTCAGTTTATCTATGTATATAGGTATGTATTTAGACCAACAACCGCATTACATCATATAACTGAAACCTATTTATTTGTGATTAGCAAAGTTAGAAAAACAACTACATTATGAAAAGTTAGAACCCTGCCAAAAAATCACGATCCTAATAAAATGACACTCCTTGAAAATATCTATGTATTATTAGCAAATTCGCAAATTAGGTAAAATGGTAATTAGGTAAAATAGTGCGGACTAATTTCCACTGTAAATGGTTTCTCTAGTAAAGTATAGACCCAATCAGCATTTGTGTTAGCTTCACGCTAATCTGTAGTAATAATTTCTCCACTTCAATTACAAAACGTCATTTCCGAACACATCAAGTTAATCAAATCATAGGCTTATTGTGATGACCAAGCATAAAGTTAATCTCATTCCAGTAAAGCGGTGATTCAAATCTACATTTGGTTTATTATCATTTGGTAATTTTACAACTCTATGTCTTATTGTTGGTAACGAGGAGAGAAAATTCCCATCAGAATTAATATTAAAAACATTGTAAACTTGCATTTAAGTTTTTTTTTATATATTCAGTAACTAGTACCACAATATTAATTATTCTGCTAGTAAAAGTATTTTAATATTGCTAGGAAATCACCTAGTCTGCAGGTTTGCTGCAGTGAGGGTAATTATTTTCGAACTAGAATCGTACTTGGTATTCTATTGAGTTAAAGCTGATCTGAAAGTCTAAATTATAATATCAGTGACTTTCACTACTACTAAGAAAGATATTCATTCAGAAGAATTCAAAGCACGAAGGTTGAACATAAACATAAAGGAAGGCAGGGAAGTTCCTTGAAACACTTTCCCGAAGAGCTTATTTCCTACAATATCCGCCTCTTTCCGTTCAAACTACCCTTATTTAGCCTTATTAAAGCTGATAGCAGGGAAAACACCAGAACATTTTAAGGGAATATTCGCTCGGTTAGAATTCATCCATAGTATTAAATACCACCATTTTGATTGTGTTTATCTTTGTATTTCGTGTATTTGACTTAATCATAGATTGAGCAAGTAATGTAAAATGAGAGTATTTTTATGTGTATTATAACCGGTTACGTTTGAGGGTGTTGGTATCGAGTTTTCTCCGAATTAAAGGGAATTTTTACTGCGAATCGCCTACTCTCTGCTTATAATATACTAAAGGCAAAGTAATTATGAGCAAAGATATTGTTCTACTCAGACGTAGACAGTTTCAAAGTTAGTAAAAAAGAATGATATGTACACATAAAACACAATCTACTTATAAATTGGACGGAACATATTTTCAACACATTTTTGTAATTTTCTTTGCAACACCACTTGTGGGTTTAATTTTACTAAATTTTCTAAAACAAGAGCTATGTAGAAATAAGCTATTTTAAATAGAAAAATCGTCCCCATAAGAAGGTAGGAGGAGTAGTCATGAATTTTCAAAGAGTTCTATAGTTGAATTTCACAACTGGAATATTTATGATGAAAATTATATTTCAAGTTGTCATTTTCTTGACACATTGATCAAAAGCACGATGGAATCAACACTACGGGGACATATTACGCTGCAACCTAATACATTTTTCATATCTGTTTGAATCTGCAGTCGAGTGTGAAAGATAAATAGCTTCTAGAGCGTTTCGGAATCTTAAAAATGTGACTTTAAATTATCTAAAGGCGGTTCAGTTTATAGTCAATGCTTCGGAGATTTTTTAAAATAGTGTAGATTATCTCAAATCATGAAGTATTTTAATTTAATCAAGGAATGATAACTAAATCTTAAATAAAAACAATCCTCAAGGTTATATAATTTTGAATTTGGTTTATGAACATTTAATTCCAAAACCACATCAAAAGTTCTTAAAAATAATTTTCTAGGCATTGTGTTTAAATTGTTGGAAATAAATAATTTTTTGAACCAAATAGGTATCGTTTTAAATATAATATATATCTGGCCACTTAAATAAGAATATGTGACCTAATTTATTTCCACATTAAGAAAACTAGAACTGTTTATTGATTTAAATACATATGAACACTTTGATTAAATTCTATTAAGGGATTTTAAGTGTGATAAATAAATAATGCTTTAACAAAAGATGGCTTTTATAGAAAAGCAATTACTATATCTATCAATTGTACAAGAATCAATGTTGGTAACTTATAAAGAGCTTCTGTCCAAGGAACAGGGTAAAAATTCCAACTAGACTTTGATTCAACATTATGCCGTTGGTCCACTTATCTGGAATATAGGAAAAAATACACATCCCTCACCCAATGACAACTGCCTCTATAAAGAAACAAAACTTCATCCAATAAAAGCTGTACTATTGATAACAGATTATCTGGTTCGAGGAAAAGGTTTGATATTCTAAGAAGGTGGAGAGAAAGGGGAAAAACGTAACCAAGTTCATTCCTGAGGGGCTTATGCGTCTTCTTACTCCTGGTTTTGTTTGCAAACCATCACGGCGAGTTATCTTGGGATCATAATATAAAAAGTAACTTTTAAAACCATTAAAATAATTTAAATTTAGATCTGCAAAATGTAAATTTTAGTTTAAAAATAAACTCCACTAGATTAACATACTTTCATTAGATAGCCTACTGAATTTAATTACAAAAATGTGTATTTATTATCAGGGTCATATACAAAGACGTTATAAAAATAATTGTATTATGTCTGTAGGATTTGTTATGTTGCTATATTATGTGCTTTTCACGAAATTGCCATCCCACCAAAAACAAAATCTTTCTAAAACATATATTAAGCTAGTTGTAGTTTTTTGTTTCAATTTCATGGTAGGTTGTTCTAACAGAACTATTGAAGTCAAATATTTATTTGAAAAAATCACCAGATTTTCCTAATTTTAAATACAATCATGCTTCGACGTACATTGTAAATCTTTTTTACAAATCAGTCCCATACACTCCACTGTTGAAACTGTGAGGCTGACAGGGTTGCTGATCACGTGGGATCTAAATGTGATGACTGCATCCGCCATGTTTACAACAAAACATTACTGCAACTGTTGTAAAACGTGACCACTTTCAAATAACTTTTTATATAGTTAATAATATTAAATGCCCCTGCCACCTACGTCATAGACAAATCTTAATACTGGATTAAAAATTAAGATAGCTTAATATTTACTAAGCTTCCTCCTTCTCTTCAAGAATCCCGTTTTAGTGGATTAAGCTTCAATTAACGTTTAGACATTAGTAGGATTACGAACGTAACATTGCTTGTTACTCTACAAAGTTAAACAGTTTTTTTTTTTGCTTTTTGTAAACTGCAAAATGCGTACTTGATTAAAATAAATCAAACTACAAATTAGTTGTTTCATAACTTCTTCGTAATGCCTACACATCTTTTTACTTAAAATATGTGGTAGTATAGGTTTAATAATGTTTTTCATAACACGACTTTCCAAAGTACTAGATGGACGTGTCAATTGTTTTGGAAAATTATATGCTACAAAAATCTTGTTAACTCTTCTACATTGAAATTTAATGTAAATGAATATCTATGAATTAAAAAAAGTAAATAATAATATGATGCAATTTATATTTATTATTTTTTAAATTAAAAAATAATAATTAAATTTTAAATAGGAGCAAACCCTTAACATATATTGTTGATTTCCGATGGTTGCCAAAACGTGTACAAGAGTAAAAAATCGTTGTCATCAGAAGCCTACTTTGAAAAGCTAATTAAAATGCAGAGGCTTCATTTATTTTTAGCTAAGGTTAGCCTTTAGCTACATATACTCTGTCATTCCTAAAGTATACATTCCTTCTATATGGACCGACCAGCTGTAACTAAATTTGGAATGAGTCCCTCTTGCTGAGTGTACGACTATGGCGATTTTATTTTATTTTTAATTTACCATACTATTACCGTTATTTAGGACGTTAGATTCCTCTTAAAACAAAAAGTTTTGCTGTTTTTCAAAGGCAACAGATGTCGACAACTTAAGTGAACTAAGTTTTTATTTTTATACTGAAATGAGGGACAGCCTTTGGATTGGAATATCTACTACGGTTAGGAGTACCTATAGTCATAGGTACTCCAAGTATTTATTAGATTACATAAAATGTATTTATAAAGCAGCTTTATACATTTAATTAATTTGAAACGTAAAAAAATGGACTGATTGTATCGTTCAACAAAAAGGCAGCAGTTTGAATGAATGAATAGGAAGAAAGTACAAAAGCAGCAGTCGCTCTCTTTATTCTGTTTCGCTCATTTTACACTGAATGGATGGTTGAATTTTTTAACCTTTTAGATAAAAAAATTAGTGTATCTACCTTTGAATGTAGGAACTAACACATATTCAGCAAAATTCAGCCATTCATAAAAGACTCATCAAATTACAGAGGAAATAACGCCAACATAATAGTCAACATTGAGAAAAAGACGAATGAAAGGCAATTGATTTGAAATTCCAACGACCAGGAAATTATTGAGAATTTTGAAGACAACATTTAATACACAAAAATCACAACTTAATAGCAGTAAAAAGGGTAAATTTTGGTTTTACCCCAGACCAAAATAATTGAACAAGTACAAGCCTGTATTGTATTGTTTTTCAAATTATTCATACAAGAACACCCCAATCAACTAACAAACTAAATATATTAATCGGTAACGAACATATTGTGACAAATATACTGTATTTCGGTACAAATACAACTGCTCTACATTGGTTTAGAAAAAAAGTAAAAAGTAAACAAACAAATTCATAAATACAAATAAAACGTGCATATTTGTATGGTTTGAGAGTTAAAAGCAATAAAACTTGACACTACGCTGTAGTTTCGACCACATACTGTTCAGTTTTTATACATCACAACTGATACAAACGGACATGCCTCCGGGTACGTGCGAGCTTTTCTTTGGAGAATTATCTGATGTTTCAAACATGTGGAATGGACATATTTATTGTTCATGAAAATTCAATTTTCTAAGTCACATTTGTATGATTTAAAACGACTGATTTATTTACAAACAACTGTTGATTAAAATTCTGCAAACATAAAAAATTCTAAAATTCTATAATTGTCTATGTATATGATTAGGCTACTACTGCAACTAATTAATAGGTAAATTACATCCTAATTTTTATCAATAAATTTTACATTACATCAAACTTAAGCTTCTCACACCGATAGACCTATATTTTCTATTCAGTAATTATAATTATAATTTAACCATCTGGAGATGTTTTATTTATCAAACATAATATTGTCAACTGAGATGATTCTGCTCTACCCTATGAATCCAATCTAGGCAAATTATCTCCCATAAAGTGTTTAAAAGAACCCTTAGCTCGTGATAGTTATGTGAAAAAACTAAGTACTCGACCTAACAAAGGAAGTGCTGACGGGCAAACTGTCTTCGAGATGATACTGAAAAGACTTGAAATTGATCGTGGATGAGACTTTAAAACATTTTAACTATTTCATAACTCTCTTTGCCTTTTTTAATTAACCTCAATAAAGAATAGCAGTTAGTGTTAACAGAACTTAATTTATTAACTGTTCCATCAACTAACTGTTAACTCTCAATGTTTAACTACCATACCAGTAAATATATCGTTGTGTATAGGACTCAGTCAATTGATGGACAATTGAATCAACTATTCAAATTTTAATTCTTTAAAACTACATTTATTGAGTTTTTCGTAATTTAAATTAATTTTAGATTTTTGTATTAACCATAAAACTTCCAGAGACCGAAATAGTTGTATATCAACACAATATTTTAAATTATAAGACTTCATTTTATAAAAAAGTTGTTTACCCTAATAATTTAAATTTCCGTAATTTTGGCTGTTGAAAATGAAAATGACGGGAAACAACTTCATAAGCCGCTTTCGTTAAGTCCACATCAATGGAGAAGTTGAAAATATAAATATTGAACAAGTTGTGAAATAAAGCAATATTGTCGATTGGAAATAATAGATGTTATTTTCGTCACTTTACATGAACTGATGCAATGTGATAATGCAATAAACGGGTAATATTATAATTGGATCATTTTGACGATTCGCTTGTTGTATTCATTACGTTATACAGGGTGTCCCGGAACTCTCTACCAATATTTTAGGGGATTGCTCCTGGGTAAGAAACATAACTAAATATAATATTTAAACCGTCCGGAAGTCCTTAGTTACTCACACAGCCGCCATTTTGTTTTTTTCAGTTATTAATTTTTTTTGTAAAGATTGGTTAAACATACGAAATGGAAACTTTGCACAAATATTTATGACAAATAGACAAAGCTACCAAAAAATTATCACGATTATTCAAATTCATAAAACAAAATGGCGGCCATTTAAAATTGTTGTAAAATCAATGGTTTTTGAGTTATTTAAGAAAGAAAATTTAAATGACCGCCATTTTGTTTTATGAAGTTTGAAAAATCGTCATAATTTTTTGTAGCTTTGTCTGCTTGACATAAATGTTTGTGCAAAGTTTCCATTTCGTATGTTTAACCATTCTTTAGAAAAAAATTAATAACTGAAAAAACAAAATGGCGGCTGTGTGAGTAACTAAGGACTTCTGGACAATTTAAATATAATATTTAGGTACGTTTCTTACCCAGGATCAATGCCCAAAAATATTGGTAGAGAGTTCCGGGACACCCTGTATAGGAAAGTAGAAAAGTGAAAATATGTAAATTACACATTTGATCATGCAATATAGTTTTATGTTAATTTATGAGTAAAATTGTAATTTATGAGTTACTTGAAACGTGAATGCCACAAACACAGGGAAACATCGTGTTATTTTCTATGTCAGAGCATCAGCAATCAATGAGTGGAGTGATGTTTGTTTGTACGTGTCGTGTTTCAACACATAAAAGTGTCGCGATTGGAAGGTTTGGCGTAATAACTATGTTTAAGTGAAAAACGCGTGTATGGAAATCATACAGCATTTGTTGTGTTAAAACTCTTTGCATTTTATCAAAACAACATCATGCAGCAAACTCTAGATTACAACGATTGAAAGGCAAGTTTTGGGTATTGTAAACTATTTTAAATAAAATCACGTGTAAATTTGGAGTTTATGCATTCACTAACTTGGCTTATTTTTTGATTATCTTATTCAGTTTTGCACACGAAAAACACAATTAACATGACAGATTCTTACATATTTTTATTACAGCTCGAACCTATGACATGCAATCAGGTTTTGTTGTGTATTGTTTCTTCTGTGTTATATAAAAAAATGTAATCATTTGCAAAAGGAATGAATCTGTAGGTTAGATTGGATAGAGTATTTAAGTAAATTTAGATTCAAGTCAATTGAAAACAGGAAGGGTTCCCTTACCTACCGAAAAGAGTTAGGTAAAGCACTCAGCATAGAACAAGTACATTTAATATAACTAAAATACAATTATTGTTCTACAAATAAACTGGTTTTATGTGTAACCCTAGAAGTGTTTTATTTAAACGTAATTCCCTTTTAATTAATTTAATATCTGTCATCAACCTAACCTGTCTAGGAACTTTAGGAAATTTAGCTTTTTTAGTGTGTAGGCCGACATGATAAATAATTTAAAATCTTTAGGCGTAGGCGAAGAACAAAAGTAAAGTTTTCAAAGTAGATTGTTTTTATTTTGGAAGCATTTTTGAAAACTTTTTGTAAGCTAGGTATAAAAAAATAGGTAAAAAGGCTATCAATAGATTAGGTTTCTACATTGAAATATTCTAATTACATCAGTTCCTCAGGTATTCTAATTGAAGTTTATATATCAAAGTTCCAAGCAAGCGTAATAATGTTACCAGGTTGAACATATTGAAAGTGGAAATCATTTTGAAGGTGCAAGACTGGACCCGACCGCCATGGATCATTTTTAATTAATGATCTTGGCTTAATTTTAACTGTTCTTAGTCAGTGCAACGCTTCCCAGCTAATTCCAAACTTAATCTCAATTCATTAAATTAATTTAAGTTCACAAACATTTAATGTGGCTTGAGGTAGAGCATAGAGTGTCATAAGGTTATTTGAGTAATATGACCGAAGAATTTGAGAAACAAGGATATTAATTAAATGGAAAGTGTAAACTAAGGAGCAAACGCAGGTATCTCCCAGGATGAACTGGGGGCTTTGAGTTATTGGATTGGTCCCAGATCCCTAACGTAACTCTCCCTATTTTATAGATATCCTGAGGGAATATATATCCAGATTTTTCAGGGAACCAATCCAGCTACGTGCACTTTATCACCTTAGTCACTTAGTGAATATTTCAACGACGTTGGTAGGTATAAATTATGACATTTTCATGACTACTAACCACTCTGATATATTTATTTGTTACAAAATTGGCAATGTTTTAAAATTTAATTATATCTTAGCCAATCTTTTAGAAACGCATCTCTTTCTTTGTAAACACAAACAATTTCCCTACTGAAAAATGATTTGTTTGTAATTTCTTTGTAAAAAAATTAATGACCTATTACTGTAAACAATCACTATAAATGCAATACATGTGTAGCTTAATGATTTGTCTGTAACATTTGTAATTTTACAGTTATCCTAGGTTTTGAAAGTTGAACTAATTCTCCCTACGTCATTTTTTATTTGACTTACATATAAAGTTATAAACATTATTTAAAACGGTACGGACACCGAGGCTTTTTATTTTAAAGGCAAATTGGATTATTTTGTAATTCATAAAAACAATAACAATTTTAAAAGATTGTAGTAAGATTAAAACAACTCAACTTACAAATTGCAAATCCTCGTTTTCTGAGAATATCTAACAATATTACTATGAACAATTTAATGTTATGATTTAGCCTTACGATTTGGGATTTATCGTCTTTTAAAAATAATGTCACAAGCTAAAAAAAAATTATAAACATAAATTTTTAAAAAAGTAATAGAATGCGTGGAAATTTAAGAAGGTATAAAATATCCGGTGTGAAGACAAATTCCCTGTACAATATTTTACTCAAGGCTCTGTGGTTGATAAAAAACGAACAAGGGTTTGTGAAATCGGCCCATAAATTTAACCTCAAGATATGTTCTGCATCTTAGAATTCAACAGTATATCACATACCAAGCACATCTCTTATTATTTAGTAATTTGTTAAATATTACCTTGAAGAAGTTAGTTCTTCGATTTTTTTGTCATAATTTCTTTTTCCACTCTAGATTTCCTCGTATCCAAGTTTGCACCAAACCATTCTCGTGGCACATTTAACTATCGTTATCTTATTGTTTAGTGCATTATAAGACTTGTTAGTTTATACTATCAGCTTGTTTTGATTTTAGTATTGTACTAGTTAGTCGTTATTGAATGCATATGTATAAACAACAACCTTTAGGCATAGACATATTTTGTTCGAGAATAAGATACGTGTAAAATGGACGTCAGTCTATCAAATCTATAAAAGATGAATACGTATATACAATGTCACGCTTAATGCAATTAGGCATACAGACACGATAGGCAATTAGGTCCTGGACACGATAAAGACCCCCATCCCATCCTTCCTTTAGATATTTTCAATGCTGTTTTACTAAAAGCTTTTTAGACATGAATGCGATTGATTGTTTGATATAGTGTTATTTAAATAAAATTTACGAACAATGTTGTTCTAGGGCGCAATTGTTTGTATTAGATACAGTATAATATATGAGATACAATTTAAAAGTTGTGTATAAAATTTTACGAGTACGTCTAAGTAATATCCTTATTACAAATTTGCTGCGTATTTTACGCGTTCCTTGTTATTGGATACGTCCCATAAAGAAAGTGAAAATTCCAAATATTAAAAAATAGCAAACTTCCATCTAAGATATAACACAAGCTTTAAACTAAAAAAATCGTAGTTTGTTTTACTATTAATTTTTTAAAGATCTTATTCATTCATAAAAACTGTTTATTCATAGCTATATATAAGTTGAGGTATATTTCACAACTGGATATAATTTTTGTGAACAACATGTGCAGACATTTCCAGGGAGGACATTGAAAGGACACGTCGCACGAAGATATTGAAGACATGTCTCAGATATATCGAGATAGTATTGCAGACTTTCATCAAAACATGAATCCTTACATTTTACGGAAATATGAATGCAAATAATTTGCATTAGAAAGTTTGTTCAACAGCATTTTACCTACCTCATCCACTGCCCTTATATAAATTTCAATAGTAACAAAGGTACGTGAAAATAACCGAATGCAAATCGATATTATTTACGTAAAAACATTTAAAATAAGTAATAAATTGCCTGCTAAAACGTATCGATCCTGGAATACAAGTTTATATATTTCGAGCGGAAAATATTTTTTACAGGGCTTTGCGATCACTAAAAAGTAACATCTTGCTATTTATAAATTCCCAATAGAAACATATGAAAACATACTGGTCAGTAAAAGCAATGCAATGACTACGGAGAGGAAAAAACTGAAAAATGAAATATTCATTGAGGAAGTATCTGCCCGCACTTATATAAAACATTATATGAAACTTGGATGCTACTCCAGCCCAATATTCCGCTTTTAATCCTTGCAAACAGCACAAAAGTACAGGTCAAAAATGGTTGCATCGATCTATGATTTTTATCAAATATTTTAAGCATGTCTTTGCTTAAATCGTAATCCTAATATTGAAATATGTAATGACATTTTCAATTTTTTAAGTAGCCTTACTGTATTTCTGTCTATTGTAAATCTGTGTAACTACGATATAGTTTAACTATATGCCCTTGACATAAAAAACAATAAAACTATATCCACTATCAAGTCTTGTTTCTGCTATTAATAACAAAAGGTTCAGTTTTGAACCGTCAAAAAGCTACTGACTTTTTTCATGATTGAGCCGGCGACATTTTGATTGTTAGGCGAGCACTATAACCCTTCAGGTACCCGATATGAATGTTACGGTATGATAATACAAATTTTGTAAGCGTGGCAAATAATTTATATTATCTCTGAGCCCAGTCCTCATTATCCATGACGCTTTAATTACGAGTTCTAAGTATACCAGGTAAAAAACACATAAACTTGAACTGAAACACATGGCCCTGACAGTAGTTGTGGCCTCACAGCTATAAACTCGTCAAACCATTTTCTTTGCTTCGCACGTTGAGCCATATAATATTTTATAGCAGTTGTATGTCGATCTGGAGGGATTCCATAAAATCTTGTATCTCTACTTTATTTTTTAATGTTTGGAAATATAATTATCTTGCCACAACGCCCTATAACCATTATCCAATATTTCCTCATGTTCACGGTAAAAAATTGCGTTTTATGAGTTCTTTTTGCAGAACAATTGATTTAATTATTTTACAAATTAGTAGATTTTACAACAATATTATTTAAAAATACTGATACAGAGACTTCGATATCAATACTAGAATATGTTTAGAATAGTTCTCAGTTATTCGATTTCTTTTGTGGAGCTACCAGTTAATTGGGTCAAATAATGTTGATATGGAAAGACAGACATACATAATCTCTTTATAATAGAAAGTTCCCTTATACTTTATTACTGACACAAAATTAATTTTACTATCACAAACGTTCCACACTTATGATTAAAAAATGGGTACTCTCATAAAACAATTTATTGGAAAGATTTTGTTTAACGTATTCCTATGTCTGAATAGAATCAACAATTCAATTCAATTCAATGTCTGAATAGATTTCAATTCAAGATTTAACCTTAAATTACCTTATTAAAAAAATATTGGTAAGTTTCAGTATTCAAACTCAAATCAAATTCAATTCAAATAGCTGAAAATAATGTGAATACTTTTTTACCTTTCATTGTTTTTTTATTTGATTAAATTTGAGAACAGTTTTTAAAATTAATTTAACTAATTTTCTAATACAACTTAAATAAACTAAAATATAAAATGTGGGTTCAAGAAAAGAGCACTCATATGAGGGTTGACGTTAAACTATGTTCGGTTTGAGTGAAAATGTTGTATATTTAGATAGACTGTTTACTTTAGAATCCATAGTCAATAGTAAGATATTACTTTGAATTTAAAAGAACATTTATCTTAGGGGAAATGCAGTACTTAGCGTTATAACTAAGGTGAAGGAGCTACACTTTAAAAACATTTAAAACGTTAATTCATAAAAAAATATTTTTTTAATAATTTTCTGCAACGAAAAACGATCGAGCTTTACTAACTCACAACCAATTATTAGTACAAGAGAATATTTTATTCATTTACGGGAGTAGTGTCTAAAATGTACAGTTGTTTGATACAGTATGTTGTATTCTTATGTTACATAATTTGTATGGCTTTTGCCAACGACTATCTCCTACACAAAAAATGTTTTCCTTACCAGGAAAATCCATTTTCTACCCTACTTTTTTCTTTTAACAACAAATGTTATTACTCTTCCACTAACTACAATTAAAACAAAGTTATAGCAGTACAATGGTGAAAACAATAAACTATATATATATATATATATTTTTTTTTTTTTTTAGAAAGGAGATTTCAAGTTAAGATGTTAGTAAACTTCACTAAGGTATGATAACGTCATGTTATCGGAATATTTTTGACGTCTCACTAAGTTAAGGAAGCTGCGAGTTACCAGCCTAGATACCCCAGTCCGTGGCTATAGTTGTATCAGACAGTCGAGCACATCGATTCCTCCCAGCAATATTGCCAGGACATTTGTTACGAGAGTTATTTAATAAACCATTATATGTACCATTTAAAAATAGCTTGTAAATTACAGTAGAAAATTTACCTTGTTGATTAATAAAGAATATAAGATGTAAGTATTATTTTAGGATATTTAATTTTAACTTGAAAATTGTTGTTACTATAGGACCATTTCACTTACAGTATTTCCTATAGTACATATTCAGAATAGGATGTAGTAGTTTGCGAAGAAGCTTAAAATTAAAAGTTTGAAGCTCCATTAAATATGTGTAAATGTTCCCTACTAATACAATTTTGATTGCTAAATATGAATTCTTAGATACATACTAATATTTTAATCATTTAATTTATTTTTTATTAATTATTTCCCCACTATTAACTATACCAGCTCAGCTATCTTATAAAATATCTGGTTGAAATATATTTGTCATTAGATATAAACTAACGAAAACAAGTCAAGTGTAAGAGATTTTGCATAAGGCACATCAACGCTTAAATCTAATTGCATCTATTAATTAAAATGAGATCGATAAATTAATTAATAAAGAATTTAATAATTTGAATAAATCGATTAGATTTAGAGATATAACTTTGTAAGGTATATGCACTTAAATTCGTTAAAGGATATGTCAAAAATTTCGATTATAAATTATTTATGTTAAAATAAAAATATTTCTTTTAAATACTTAAATATAATTGTGTAAGTCCTAAAGCCAAAAGTAAGCTAATATTTTTCTAGTGCATACTTTCCACTAGGGCACATATTAGAGCAAAGCATTGATTGGACATAGTAAGATTGGACAATTGAGTAAAGTCTATTTAGTTGAAAGTCAGCTCTGAACTTATAATCTAAGTTATCTCTTCTTTCAGTTTTTAATTTTTCATATTTAAATTTCTTTTCAGAGTAGCAAATGGTTTCCTTGAATATTGCAATGTAGTGCATTCATCGGGATTGTCTGTTTAATTCTTCCTTTCGATTTTTATGTTCTCAATATTAATAAAAGAATGAGAAATGATATAAATAATCATGAGACAAATATTATTATAAAAAGGTAAGAATTATTAAGGTATAAGAACCAAGAAAATGTGTTGTATTAGGTTTTTCAAGGCCACTCAAAAAGCAGCCATATTTGCGATGGTTACAGCATTCAAGATGGCACTTTTCAACACTTTTTATTAAACTTACCTACGGGTTTTACTTTGCAGTAGTAAAAAACTTCAACATTATTAGTGTAAGATAAGTTTGCAAACCCGAAGGTAGTAAGTGTGAACACAAATTAGCAACTTTATACGTACAGGTATTGTGTTGGATCAGCTATTACATAATTTACTGTAGTTTTACACTTTTTTGCCGTTTTTTAAAAACAAAACATTGGAATTATTTTTTAATCGGTCTTTGCGTTATTAATCCGTGTACCAAATTTTAATGCTCTAGAAAAATCATTAAGATATAGAAAATTATTCTGTTAAAAACTAAAATGGTGGCTACACACTGCACAGGTAACTTATGAGTTTTGGATATTGTTAACGTGATATTTTAGCTAGCCCTTGTTCCAGGATTGATACCTGAAAAGGTCGGGAGCGTGTTTAGTGACACCCTGTATATAGTGATAACTTTTTAAAATACTTAATGACTAATTCGTGCGTTAGATATCATTGATACCCCAAATAGTTAATTACTTACTTTTCATAATTTTAAAAGCACAAACGTTATAAGCCAAAGTAAATTAATACCGTTATCATATACCGATGTATCCTGAGTGTGCAATAGAGCAATGTTCAACTAATTGCAAATCTCCCCAGGTTATACAAACATACAGCTCAAGTGTTATCTAATTCTCGCTGCTGGAATTTAGGAATCTATTGAAGTAGTTGTTGGTATACAGTAATAAACATGGATATCGAATCCTGCACGATTAATATTTTTTTATAGAGATTTTTATGACATTATCATATATGTTTCCATAATTCTAGCTCCTACCAATATTTTTATGCGTTTAATGAAACTTTACGTCTGAGTAAGTAAACAAGGTTGTTCTTAGAAAAATCTCTTACTGTGGGTTATGTAACTCCTTTCAAAACGAACAACATGTTTATTCTAAGATCGCGATACCTTTGCTGAACAAATTAATCGATTTTTGTGGTTAAAAGCGTTTATAGGATTTGTACAAACACTGACAACATGCACAACTGCTGCACTAAATATAACAGAGTTAATGCAATCAGTGGTTTGATAATTGTTTAGGGTCGATTTATCATTCAATTCCAATAAACGCAATTGTTTCCTTACGACAATGGAAATACTACGGTTAGATTTATGATTAAATAATTAATTACAGTAATTATAAATTTATTTACAAAATACATTCAATCATATGTTATACATTTGTATGTAGGTGATTACAAAATCAACATAATCTTTTGGAAATTTCGACAAATCTAATACTAAAAGACTACAAAACTGTAACCTATAAAATGGGATCTAATTAATGGTTTGGCCAGAATGAAAGTAGTTCTAAAATGGATTTCTTATAAACTGAATTAATTGATTTAATAACTTAACTGAGACAATTGTATGCATGTGGGTCAGGGCTTACAAAACACAGAGTTAACTTACATTGCTAAGTTTTCTTTTTCCAATAACTTAATTTAATTGAATGCAAGTTAATATAAAATTTAGCACTTTTAATGTTTTTTTAAACCATGAAAGGTAATGCTAATTAATTAGCTAAATTCTAAGGCAATTTTGAATGCAGTTTATTATTTTGCAGTTTATTGTTTTACTATATACCTAATCATTATTTCACCTCATCAACTTTCTTAAGGAAGTAAATTATCCTTATTTTTTGTTATTTTGTAGCTAATTAAACCAAAATATGAATGGAGTATGGACTTAATCACAGAAAATTTAAGAACTTCATGGTTTTTAAATATAATGACTCCTAAGAACTTACAATGAATTGTCCGTGCTATATTTCTTGACAGACGGAGGTAAAAAGATATGTTTAGTCATTCTTTGGAATGCAATTTGTCATAATCAACAGTAATGTCACTCATTACAACTTAAATAATTTATTTGTAATGTATACGTAAGATTCTTCTATTGATGCAAAACATTTATGATCACATTAAATGGCGACTCCACTACAAATAGTACAACAACTCTGCAACTAAATAATGTTTCGGACAACATGGTCATTAATCGGTGAATTACATGGTAGGTTAGAATCAGAGCGTAGTTGAGAGGCATTGGCGTCTATAATCCGGCACTACCCTAAACATTGTACAAGGGCTTTGAAACTATCAACACTTGGCTAGGTGTAATACTGCTCTACGAATTAATGATAACGCTTCCTAATAGAGCATTAATACCCCAGCCACAGCAAACATGTAGACTAAACGAATTCCATTTGTCTAATTGTATTTACACTAAATTATCTCCTTAAGAATGCAATATTTATTTCCTATTTAAATAACACTAATTTAAAGAGTAGCCTACTTAGGTTGGTTGCTACTGGGAAAGAAAGAGTATTTTTTAAATACAATGTAAATGGTAAAGTCGATAAGTTTTCCAAAATTTGATCAAAATACGTTCATAAACCATCAAAGTACAACAGTTAACTTATATGGACTAACATAAACATTTTAAATTTAGAGTTTTTTCCCTCAACTATTAAGCGCATAACAACGCTTTTTGATGAGTGTAGAATGGTGTGAGATGATCTGTGTAACTTTGTTACTTTCTAAGACCATCTGGTTCATAAACCAGGATAATTTATTTAACTGAACAGCTGGGGCCAGTTACGAAACATCAAAAAGCTACTGACTTTTCTCAGGATCGAACCGGCAACCTTTTGATTGAGCACTATAACAACTTGGCTATCCAGCCAGTTTGGACAACCTTCGATTCATAAAAAAAAAAAAAAAAAAAAAACTGGTCTTAAGGAGTTAACTCGTAGGTTAGATAGTATCAGAACCACAAAAACCAAGTTTTGTTTCCATTGGGAAGTATAAGAACACATTTTAAGGGTGACCTACAGACAAAAATACACACCATATCTGTAACTTATAAATTGTGGAAATAACATCCTACAAGATATTGTTACGAGTACCAGTAGTGTTGAAAACAACAGACTCCTCGACCTCATAATATTTTATGAAGAGTAATGGGATTCCCAAAGTTCTTTTCCAACACCAAACTTATTTTCTTGGATCGTATCTTGGGTTCAATCATAGAAGTTTATGATAACTTTCTATGTTGGAAAATTAATTTGAACGAAAAAAAACCAACCATGATTACACTGAAAAACTAATAAATAGATAGTGTTTTGAAATTAAATTAGTAGTTATTTTCAAAAAATCTAAAGAAAACCTAACTATTTATTATAATTCAATCAGATTGGATCGTAAACAACGATTAATTTAATTTTTTTTTATGTCTATTAATTCATCTAAAGCAGTATGTATCGTTAACACGTATTTCCGATTGGAAAAATATAAGTTGAAAACCCCTTACCAGGTTGCTTCGTACTGATTTAAATATATAAACGGTATGATATGAAAATAATTGATAGTTGGTGGTTCATAATGGTTCATTGGTGTGTTGAGTTCAAATCCCGATGCCACTTAAAATTTAACAGTGCAGTTCATTTTTGAGCCATACCATCTCACCCCTGCTTTGTCTGGTGTGTTCGTGCGTTCATGACTTTTACACCTTGTGGATGGCCAATTTCGTGATTGAAAGATGACCCCAACCTCTTTGAAAAACTTAAGTAAATGAACTGGTTTAAGTATATTTTAATAGGTTATCAGGATTTTAAGGTAGGCTATTATTAAAAGATGAATAGTTCGACAATTATTTTATGAAGATTCTGGCGTTAAAGGGAAACAATATCTCTATCTACTTGTTCTCAGGCCTATCATATTATCAAACATCTAAAGGAAAGGTCTCGATGTCAACTTTAGTTACCTAGCGATTCAGCTTATGTAAGTCGATCGGATTGATAACGTTTTTACAGTTTTTCTGAAGTTAAAAGATATTATTCTCCTTTAAGCCAAATATATATTTGACTAAACCATTTCACGATATATACGTTTTAAATTTCATAGATAAGCAACTAGCAAGTTGTAAAATTTGTGATGTGTTCATTCCCTTACAATCACTTACACGTGTTCCGTTTTCAGATATCACAGTCGATGTTAAGACTCGACAAAACACTTTAGAAATATCCACACCGGTAAGTACAGTATTAAATAAGTATTTTAAAATAAATTCATTATTAAAACTTGAAGTCACATTTAAGTGAGATTAAATAGATACATTCTAGAAAATAGGAATATTATTTGTTGTTCAAGGCATCTATGTATATAACCTCAAGGTTGCTAGTTGTCTATGATGGATTTGTGTTTTTGAAATAATCACTTTTATATCACTGAACATTAAAACACATGGTTGGCAACGTTTTGATCGTGAAATCTAATCCTCAGGTTCCTACAAACCTTAGAACATGACAAGATTACAATACAAACTGGATAACGCTACAAAATACAATAGCTGTAAAGAGTCAGTTTGCAGAGCAGTGAAACTAAAAAGAATAAAGTGGAAAAAGAAACAAGTTTTTTTACGCCTGACACAACTTGTACACCTCAACTCTTTAAAATTAAGGGGTTTTTTCATTTATTTTTATTTTTATATGATTGAGTTTACTGGAATAGGTACTCGGTGTGTGTAATAATCTAATCACAGGAATAAACCAACGGGTATTATTAAAAATACAAGTTTAATAAAGTGGACTTTAAATATTCAAAGCTATGCGATTTATAACTCAACATGAGATAATCAAGATTAAAAAACAATAAAGGTATAATCAGGATTGGTAATATCTGCATTTGAAGACTACAATAAGTTATAAATCAATCTAGCATTTCAAACATTTACCCTCATTAATCAATTTGTTCAATAACTGCGCCACAGTTAAATAATCAATCAATTTAAAATTAGTTTGTGATTCATTATAAACTCAGATACAGTAGTTATAAATCACAGATATCGCTCGACTCAGTAGTCTGTTGGCTTGAGGCAATTATCTAATTGGTTGTGCAACATTACCTTGGTAAACCAAGTATTGATTCAATTAAATAATTGAGCCTACAGCATTTCGTGTGTCATGTCTGTTTCATCTATTTTCTGACAATATAATATATTGATGTTTTGTATCAATAATCATTTCCCCATAAAATAATAACAAGTTACACAATGAAAAAATAACAAATCGTTGTTTAGCTATTTTTTAAGTTTACAGATTGATTGTAACCGATTTGAACGCAGTGGAAAAAACTATAATACATTGATGTACGAGTACTGCACCACTTAACTGTGCCACCATTGGTATGACTAGAAACTACCTATTATATGTAGAGAAGACATTAAACTCAGAACTTGAAATATTTTTTATGACGTATGAATTATACTGTTTTAATGACCGTCATTTTCAAATATGGCAGCAATGAAATTAAATTTGTTATGGAACACATTGACTGTTTTTTTAGTTTACTTGTTCAACACTATTGTGAATTTCTCGGGGGTCTTTAAAGAGAGAAGAACCGTACTGATTGTCTTTAAATATTTAAGGGTAACAAAACGAAATTCTAATATCTTAAAAAATGGCAGGCCTATTCGTAAACTTAAAAAAGACTGGACTCTATTTGTTTATATATAATAATTTGTTCTCCTTTGTATCTATATTCATATACAAACCAATCTGATAACATGTTACCTCTCCCAAGAGGCCATCTTGAGTTTGAAGAGTTTTCTCTTTGAATGATCTCTTCAGGCTACGTCTTTGAGCTTTTCAATCTCAGACCCAGGTTAATTCTGGCTAAAACACCCTTTGACTCCCCTCAACTCTCTCCTATTTATTTTGGATGGTGATTCTCACGTGTAGTGCATGCATCAGTCAAACTCTATGGGTAACGTAAAATACAGTCGATGTGATATGACGATATTCATTTTGATAGTAAGTAGGATCAATAATAATTTGAAAAAGCACCTTAACATATATTAGTTACGCGGGCCCGTGCTCAAATTACGGATAAAAGAGAGAGGTATTAAAGACGCTTTAGTTTTCAATAGGCGATCTTACCAGTTAGATTTATTTAAAAAGTGTGTCTTTTAAACATAAATCAGCAACTTTAGCACACTGCCTTGGTGGCTAAATTCAACTACATTTTGATCCTTGACACTTCAACTTCAAACATAAGGTGAGATCTCCAAATCTATCAACAGCTAATAAGATAATAAAAACCCTCACTCATTGATTTTTAATGTCCACACGAATACTCATACATACGCACTCTTTCACACACACACAGTATTACGTAAACTGCCACTTCCATCTGTGTTAACGGTGTAAACGACAGTCTGTTGTTTTGGCACATGTTGAACAAACAGCTGACCAAACAAGCAGGTTTCTGTTTTGTGTTGTAAACTGTTATAAACATCTTTGCTGCATGTTTTCCTCCAGATCTTACTCAGCGTTTTGTTTTGGAAACGTTAGACGATGAATACAGGTTCTATTTTGTTAGAGCTTTGAACCAATAGTCAATGGTTACAGTTTAAACGGTTCTGAAGCTTATGATTCAGTTTGAAAATCGGATCAGACCAATTGAAATTCGCTTTGTCTAGCCTACTGGTTTGCTGCAGCAGGGGGTATTATTAATAGCGTATAGTCTTGTATTTTTCCGTGTTTGCTCGGCTCCACCTTAGAAAATCATAACATTTACGAAAACAACATTTGAAAAGATACGAATACATTAGATGAGGATCTTATGAATTAATATTTATAACAAACACGGCCACTAAGAATTCCTATGTGTAGGCAACTAAACACTTTGGTAAATAAGTTGCAATAATATTAATCAGATTAATTTGTCTTAATCAAATCAGCAGACGAAGCTATCAAAGTGAGAGACATAGACAGTTGACGTCCTCAACTACTGCCGATTCTTTTAAAAATTACTATTTTACTAGCTAAAACATTTATAATTCATCAGCTGTATTCACTGCAGCACTAACATACACAATCTTGGGATTAATGATATATGATTTGCAAAAGAAAATATGGGGTCGAGGAAAACAAAATTCCTATCTCCTAATATGTAGCCTATACTGATACCCAATCGCCCTTGGGGAGATTCACTTCACGGAATACAAAATCACTCCACAAACAAACAATATTAATTGATACTAACACACAATTAATTATTCTTTATTGTTATTCAGTGTATTAAAAGTTCCCGGAACAGTTCAACAATGTTTAATCCTAATATAAACACCATTTTTAATAATAAGCATTTAAGCAAATTATTGGTTTTTTAACCAATTTAACATTTACTTACATAACAAAACAAAAACATTTTTAAGTTAATTAAAACAAGCCTATTTGACATGGACTAAACATTTGTAAAAACACACAAAAAATTAATTTTATGATAATGCCACTAATGAATAAAACTATGTAGTGCCGTCGGTAATAATGCTAAAAACGTGGATTATTACGATACTACCGGTGTTCTGGGTTCATATTCTGTCGTTATATACACATTTTGTTGATTCGTCTTCTTTAAACATGTTTAAAGCAAACACGAATAAAGTATTGGACAATAATAATTTTCTCTTTGAAACTTAGGCCTAAGCATATTTAGTAAATTACTTTAAATTGCTTTTAAATTGTAGAGTTTGATACGGGCTATTTGTAATTGAATAGTTGAATCGGAAATTAATTACATTAAAAGTTCTTTGATTTTTGAAACCTCTTCTGAAACAGAGCTGTGCTTCGTATATTTACAAAGCAAAAACGAATTCGTTAACCTTTACTTAATCTACTATTACTTAACTACACAAAAATTATAAAATTTAATTATTTTACCCATTTCTCATGGACAATCATACGGCTAAACAAACCGTGCATACAATAGTGTAATATTGACCATGGTAATTAATTAGTAGAATTGAGTTTTGTTACTGTTTGCTCATTGGATAATTATTATACAATTCGCACTAATTGACTATTTAAAATGGACCATTTTATTGAATTATCTGTGCACCTGAAATAGATTTCCTTTGAAATTATATTGAAATGTAATTACACATTACTCAAAATGCAACCATAAGCTATCCATAAATCAAACTATAAACCTAAGTCAGGAATTGTGTTTTAAACTGATAAAGCTTAAAAACTTAATTCACAACTCATCTTAACTTGTCAAGATAACAGATAGGTACATTTATTTTACCACGCTCAATACAGAAATCTACACTATTATAATAAAATTTACATGTTCCGATTGCCATTAGATAATATCACAGAAAACATGCTGAAGCTGTACACAACGATAACTACTATTTCCAACAATAGGTGAGTAACCGTTTGATATTTTTACTTATGCTTCATCCAGGTGCTTTGAAAAAGAGATTGATCCCCATTGCAACAAATTAAAAACCAGACATTGTTCAGTTTGTATTTTATGTTTCTCAAATCCAATTGATGTAACACTATGATGAAATTGATAAGGAAGAAATAAATTATTCACTTTTAATATCGTCGGTTGGCTTATATTCCTATTTTAATATATGAAACATATTTTGAGGTCTTTTTATCTTATTTATATGAGTGTTGATGTTGAGTAAAGAGTTTCCGATATTTTTGTGGTTATTGACGACACTCTTTGGTTGAATTAGCAGAGGATAAACAATAATTTACAAATCAAGATCAAAAGACAGTATAAAATCTTCTGCAAAACGAATTTCTTCATTGTTTTCAACTGATCCCTAAGAATGTAAATTCAATAAGGGAATATCTTGAATCTGTGGATCAATAGAAATGATTGTTTATCAAAGTATTCATCCTTCGATCCCTTAAAACTACCATGTATTCTTTAATTAGTAGTAATGTTGTAATTGATTTTCACAATAGTTCTGATATACATTTCCCAACTAAATCAATGCCTACAGTATAAATTTACTAACAAGCCTAGTTCTGTACAAATATTTTACACTCTCAACAAACATGAACGTAACTGTATACACTGACTACTGAATTTTCAACACGGAGTAAGATAAAAGGAACGGGAAAATCCCAACGTTATTTAATTTGCGTTCAATCTGATGCAGCAAACAAGCCGAGAACGCCAGTTGGATGTTTAAACTGCGCTTAACTCAACTCACAAAACAGGTGTTGTTTATGGTTGTTTAACATTAGCCAGCAGCTGAGGGCTGAGACTGGCGCTTTTAATAGACGCGTTGTTATGTGGAATGTCGAAGATGGAGAAGTGTTTACAGTGCTGTAACTGACATTCATTCCTTACTCTACTGACCTACTTCTGGAAATATATTTCATTCTTGTACAAACATGTTTTCGAATTAATGCATATTTTATTGTTATTTTTGTAACCTAAATGTTGTGAACCTAGTTAAAATGTTAATGCCATGTTGTAAATGTAGCCTAAGAGATTCAAACAACTTTTACTTCCGGAGTGATTCTTGTACTTGTACGGTAGGGGATGAAGACTCCTTTTGAGAGGCGAAACCGATAGCCAAGAAAGGACTACTAGCACCGGCAGTAAAAAACTTTTAAAACACAATTATATTACCATTAAAAATTAACCGTTACCCGTTTGACTTCATAAGTATTAATAAAACTACTGATTCGTTAAGTTAAGCTGAAATAAACAAAACAGAATACAGTAATACAAACAGATAATCACACCTGATTTCAATAAGGTAATAAATTGAAAAAAATAACAAAGAAAATATGTACAGCTGTGGTATTTTTAACATAAGGCTATATGGAAAGTTCCCTTTAGAAAGGAATTACGACCTTAAAGGGCAATTTATGAAATAATGGATAGTTTTGCGCAAAGTTTCTCGCTATGACGAACATTTTAAGTATATGGTTTATGGGGGTGTGACTTGTAGTTTTCTCAAAAGTTCATGGGTACTTTGGGATTTATATGTGGTTGTGATTTTGAGCAAATTTTAGAACAATACTAGGGCCTATGTTTCAAATATTTTTCAGTTATTCAAGTATAATAGGTACCCTTAAAGTAGGCCTACTCAAAATATTATGCACTTAAAGTACTCTATATTACGAACTAATGAACTATTATTTGATAATCGCAATGTATGCTAAACTAGAATATCATCATTATCTGATATTAGCAACCAGAGTATTGCATAATCATTGTTTGTATCTGCAAAAATTAAGCTTGGTGAATAAACATAAGTGATTAGTGATTAAAAATACGTTTACTGTACCTATATGAATCATCAGAACAAATATGCATATGCATGTCGTCACAGGAAAATCAGCTTCCCCGAATAGTCACTTGACACTAACTTCTAAGCGTAAGCGAATGTCTACTTAAACACACTCACTAACACTTTGAGTAGTTACACGAAAATACATGGTGTCATCGTACCGTTCAACGACCAACAACACAACAATGAACCAACAAGAAACTACCACATCATGCGAGTAGAAGACTTGCTTATCAGCTGACTAGGAAAGATGTTTTTGGTTCATATACTAGCCAGCATTTGAATACGCTACATAGAACATAGTTGATTATTGTATTATATAGGGTGTCCTGTTAGTAGTTACTAAAAGTTTAGATATAGGTTTAAAGGGTCAAATAAAACGAAAATGAAGAAAACGTATTTATAAAATTTAATATACGATTTTGAAAGTCTTAAGTAATTTGAGGGAAAAATCATTAAAATGTACCTGTATTTTTATTTTTTTAAATGTGGCTATTAAATTAAATTATCGATCTATATTACTTAAATTGTGAAATACCCCCGCTACAGCAAACCTAAGCGAATATTCATTTCTCAGATTGAATTTTTACAATAATATATTTCCTTTATGGCAAATGTTATTTAAAAAATATTATGTTTGATTAGTACCAAGGTTGTTGCCACAGGAAAGGTAGTAGAGCGTGTTTTAGTGAAATGTAAGTGCACTTAGGACAGATAAAGCATACATTATGCTATTTATATTGACAGATTGACCACGCCCTTAACTAACTACTCTTTTTTTCTCCAAACCAAATATTCCTGCATTTGATTTTTTACCAATAGTATAGTCTAACTTTAAGTTTGAAAATGTTGTATTTTTTAGTTAATTCATTCCCCAACAGGGAAGTAGCTATTACCGTAGGTTCGCACGGTATTAACTTTATTATTACGGTAATAACCGGTATTTGACCAGTATTACCAATACACACCAATAACATAAACCATTGACCATCATTGATCAGTACACACATTACAATTATAATGGGAAATAAATAAATCCAGTGATGGAAAATGTCCTAAACGATTTTTAAAACACTGTAGACCCTAACTCACCATTACTCGCGAATATACACCTAGCAGTACTGTATTATACATGTTATATTGGTAAACTAGCTACGACAAATTCCAAAACCTTTAGACGACAAATTTATCAACCAAATCTGTACTTTCAGCTGTATTTCCTCATTTATGGGTGGTTATGAATTTTAAATTATTGATTTTTGTACTTTCAACTACTTTTGTCTTTTCCCAGAACCCCAACACACAATCTGTACTCATTCCAATCACATAAATATTGTTAACAACAACAACGGTAATGCAATAACAACAAAACAGTTTCTGGAGTGAAGTATGAAATTGCAAACACAATTCATATTTAAATACCCCAGGGACACTATGAATACAAGATAACAATATGGCTTGGATACACAATAATTCTTGTCACATTGACTCTATAGGGAATCAACAATTCAATTATTTCAAAATAATTCAATCGCATACAGACACATTCACTATTCACATTACCTTCATACATTTTAATTATCAATTTCACACTACGTTTGTCAAATAATTATTGACAGTGTATTCTCGGTTTTATTTGGAACTTATTGGTACTATCTGAATTGTTTAGAATGTTTTGTTTATTTTGGTGCAAAAGGTGTTCACTTTTTATCTTAACAAATACTGGTTTTTTGACGGGTTTATTTAATAACAATAGTTGCCTAATGTTTCCAAAGGTAAAACTTTGATGGAGCAATTAGTTTCCCTCGATTGAAAATATTTTCCTCCACACGACACTGAAACCTAAGGTTTAAATTACAAGCAATTAACCACAAATATTATTAGCAGTCAACATACATACATACATTGTAGCTACATTAACAAAGTGATTGCTGAATTTACCATCCGTACATTAAACGAGACAAAAACAAAGAGAAATTCTAAATCATACCGCAAAACTTTTTAGTAGCTGATTTATTTCTAAAAATTATTTATTAAATTCAATTGTAGTAGTTTTAGTAATTTTTTTTGTAATTTATGCACAGGACTTTTTTATATTGTGGTGGTTCTTTTCTAGTTTATCTGGTTTTGTTTCTATTGTTGTTAATCGATGTTGTAAATGCAATCTAGGTTACAGTATTATTGAAGATGATTAATAATAAAATGAACAACTGTTCCTACAATTAATTTAAATATTGAGTATCCTGTGAATTAAATAGGTATCTGAGTGGTTACAGTGCTCACCTAACAATCAAAAGGTCGCGGGTTCAAATGTTAAGCTAGCATTTTGAGCCAATACCGTTATCTGACCCTGGTCATTAAGGTTTAAATAAAGATTGGCCTGGCTAAAGAAAAACATCACTCACTCAATTAATATTTTATAGCTAAACAATTTTATAGTTAGTTTTTACCTTCTAATTCTACTATTTGAATTTATAAATGAAAAGTATTATTTTAGATTTCTTATACTAGATTAAAGTCACTAAATAATGCATTGTTAGCGAAATAAAAAGCATAAGAGAAAGAATGCAAGTTAAGGGGGAAGTGTCGTGTGGCAGAAGGGGTGGGAGAGAAAAACGAGTGTACAACAAGAGGGAGGTTGTGGAAAATGTCTCAGGTGCAGCGGATAAACATTTCTGACAAAATACTGAGGACAACACTAAATATTTATTAAATACACTTCTCCTGAGTTTATTATACAGGGTGAGTTTCTACTGACCGTGTTAACTTCGCCAGTAGGTTCTACTCACTAAAAGGAACAAAAAAGTTCATATAAACCCATGTCCGATTTTCAACCGTTTGGCTGTAATAGGGGATTTTGTGTTTTTCTTATTTTATTAGACTTTGCTCCACAATTTATGTAATAAAAACGTAACCAATTACTTTAGAGAGTTATAGTTAAAATCATTGGAAAGAATATTAAATTTTCTATAAATCAAAGGTTTCATTCAAGAATTATACCATTACATAGTCCACGTTATATCCAAAATAAAGTAAAAATGTCATTAAATTAATTAATTACGATAATTTTCATGAGCCCACTTTGATACATAAACCTTCATCTATGCAATGTTGAAATGCATAAAAAACTTGGCCATTTAATAATCTTTCAAATGATATGCTATTCAATACTATTATTGATATAAACCAGTGAGAAATTACTAATAAACTACAATAAAACACGGTCTACAGATTTTGTTTTGACACAGTTTTTACTGTTAATAATAATTACTGTATTCATCATGTTGGCATACTCTTGATTGGTAAAAGGCTCCATAGTTTAATAAATGTTGAAAAACACTTAATTGACTTGGAAATATAAAGTTAAAACAGCAAATTACTCAACAAGGTATGTTTAAGCAGCTGAGTTATCTAGCTATAGATGACAAATCAATAAAAGCTGACTTAATCAAGCACAAGGTAAAACTAATTATACAGCATTTAAGAATCAAACACACTAAATCCTTGAAAATGTGAAAAACCTTGAGTTTATACATTTTATTAATTCAGATAATTTTAATAAATATTTAAAAGTTAAAATAATGTACAAATCTTATCAGATTGTTCAATAAAATACAACATGGAGTATACAGTAATTATTATCAACAGTAAAACTGTGCAAAAACAAAATCTGTAAACCGTGTTTTATTGTAGTTTATTAGTAATTTCTCACTGGTTTATATCAATAATAGTATTGAATAGCATATCATTTGAAAGATTATTAAATGACCAAGTTGTTTATGCATTTCAACATTGCATAAATGCAGGTTTATGTATCAAAGTGGGCTCATGAACATTTTCGTAATTAATTAATTTATTGACATTTTTAATTTATTTTGGATATAACGTGGACTATGTAATGGTATAATTGTTGAATGAAACCTTTAATTTATAGCAAATTTAATATTCTTTACAATGATTTTAACTATAACTCTCTAAAGTAATGGGTTAAGTTTTTATTACATAAATTGTGGAGCAAAGTCTAATAAAATAAGAAAAACACAAAATCCGCTATTACAGCCAAACGGTTGAAAACCGGACATGGGTTTATAGGACCTTTTTTGTTCCTTTTAGTGAGTAGAACCTACTGGCGAAGTTAACACGCTAAGTAGAAACTCACCCTGTATATTATCATTTCTTAGTAACGCACTTGTTGAATTCATGATGATTTTGCTAAGTAAAGTTTAGTCTTGGTTAATTAGTTAGTGTTTGTTAGGGTTAGTTGTTTTACAAACAAAATATTAATAACTAATTTTATTTTTTTAACTGATAAAAATGCTCAGTTTCAAAACTTAAGTACCTTTATATTTTTTTTACTTTTAAGAGAGCTGTTTAGTATATTTTTATACATAAAAAGTTCTAATTTAGGAAAATGTTTAAATGAAAGTGGTTCCAAATAAGTAATAAGATTTTAATACATAAAGTCAAGCAACGTTTCTAAAAAAAAATATTTGTTATGTTTACATTTGGTGTTAGAGTCAATGTGTTTGAATGTATGCAAAGATTCAAGGAAAAAATTTATTTTCAACGTAGGTTATTTAAGTGGCAATTGTTTTTTGATTGTTGCACAAAAACTAAAAACTTAAAACACATTCTAGGATTGGCACTAGTTTGAAATTTTCACTTATATTTTGAGTTTAATTTGATTTGTTAGTACTTTTATACCATTGTTGCTAAAGCTATATCATTCTCAAGCCTGTAATTGAACACACTAGCACATTGCATAAAATTCATGTGATCAATTATCAATAATATACCTCGCTAATTGACCTAATTAAATTCCAGAATATAGAATTTTTAAAAATATTTTAAAACCTTCATAATGTTTTAATCAGTTTTTTTTTTTACTAAAATTGTATAAAGAAAACCTGATTTATAAAAAAGATATCGTCAACAAAATAACTCCACAAACATAACTTCACAGGTAGAAACCCAATGTTCTGCTGTCAGACAAACGTGCGTCATTTTTCTTGGAACAAAAAATTACCTTCCCTGACTTGAATTGGTGGACATTCAAAGTCTCATATTACTTTTTATATGGAAAAGATCAAATGAATGAAATAAATACTTAGCATTTCCAAGTATTACTTACGCCTTACAATATAAAAGTGCAATATTTTGTTTCAGATGACGATCCACATAGTTCCTGTTATTGAGAATTGGAAAAACTTATAGTGCAAAGGTGAGATTCTGTTTTATTTATATTTCTCAACTAAACAAATTTAAAATAATCTAAACCTCAACCTTTGAGTGGCAAAATCTGTAATTACAACATATTTATTACAGCTACTTGTTTGTGAAATGGAATAAATCATGTAGCGGTAGTATACCTTATGGTTCCCAAATCCTCGAAGAGAGACAGGAGGCTCAATTTATATTTCTCTACTTTGGTAGTCATCACCAGGAGAAAAATGTATATACTGTACTTATATCACTCTATAATGCCACACTTGTGTAGAAATGTACATTGGGCTTCATAGCTCTCTTCAATAACCTGGCAAACCACAAGGTATACCTACATGATTAATTGTTCTTGAGACTAGGAATAGTACACAGAATATTAATGTAACAACTACATTTTTTTCTATAAGTTTATTGAAATAACAATTATATAGACAACTCGGCTGAGAAAATAGAGCACCTTTAAAAACAACATGTCCTTCTAACACTGTATAAAATTTAAATAAATCGGTAACAGAACCAAATAACATTAACACTTTTTACATTACTGTCATATTCATTAAGGCACATATCAAATCCCGTGTTACTATAATGTACAATAAGAATACATGGAAGGTTCTTGTCTTTTTTATCTACTAAAAATAAGAGAAATACTTATATTGATATTTGATACCAAAATGATTTTATGATTACGTGGAAATTGTTTAAATGAACTGAATATTACCATAACAAATCATATTAAAACCTTGTCCAGGATAATATTAGACATTGAATAGCAATATCTCTGAAATAAATCCTACTTTA
This sequence comes from Macrosteles quadrilineatus, assembly GCF_028750875.1. Classification (NCBI taxonomy): domain Eukaryota; kingdom Metazoa; phylum Arthropoda; class Insecta; order Hemiptera; family Cicadellidae; genus Macrosteles; species Macrosteles quadrilineatus. The sequence continues at coordinate 59,755,439 of NW_026542602.1, read as the reverse complement.
TAAGAAAATTCTCAAACAGGCCTTTACAAAACTGTAAAAAAATCATAAAAACGCTAAACTTTAAATTAACAAATTATTATTTATAAATAATGTATGCAATATTATATTAGTTTTTAAATAAAAAAAGGTAGTAACAAAAATATCTGCAATAAGTATGACTGAAGTAGTGCTTTTTGTAAAATTAATGTTTAACTATCTAAGTACAGGACAAAAATGCGTGATGGACATATTCACAAAGCATAAAATAATTTCATACATATATGTAATTAAAATACAAATACATGTGTAGATATACAAGTAAAACAACTTAATATTAATACAACAGAACTTAAGTTAATCTGAAATTGATGTTAGTACCTGATTACCAGATATTGTTCGAATTAGTAATAAATCATTTTTAACTCCTTACGTGCTCTTTACTTACTTGAAAGTCCTTGTATCATTAAAGGTTTTATAAAATACAAAACTACAGGATAAAATGTTAATCGTGATAAGTGATATTAAAAAATTTTTATCAATTATATATCGAGTAACGTATATTCAAAAAGTTTTACGACTATGGAACATTATACATACAAGCTTGTTTTATTTTTTAGAACAGAATTCTGACCAATTTTGGAAGTAAATATTTATGTTAAAATGTAAGTGTTAAAAATTTTCTACCAAGTTTGTCTGCAGTTAACCTCATAAAAAAAGATTGAATTTACAAGAACCTACTACAAAAATAAAGGGTATGATGTTGTTTATCCACCTCCAAACAGCAAGGCTAATAAACCTTATACTAACCAATAATAGCTGCAAATGTCTTGTTTACATTTAACACCAACAGATCATTATCGTAAAATTAACATTGATCTACAGTATATAGACTTCTAAATAATTAACATGATTACATGATTGATCATCACAACTAACTCATGGTTCCTTAAAATATAATCAAATATACATATTTATAAAAATGAATAACTAACTTTTTGCAAAAATCTTCAAAACTATTACAAAATGTACACTTTATACAATAATTTGGTCAATTAACCTAAAATTTACATAATAACTTTAAGAATCGTGTGATCTATCCAATAATCCATCCTCAATTTCTGTTGAGACCACAAGCGGTGGTACACCTTCTGTTACTCCAGACCTATAAAAAGTTACCTGATTGTCGTCAGCAAGTTCTAGTTGTGAATCAGGTGGTTGCTCTGACTGTTGGGGATTATCACCAAGAAAATTTGTGAGTGACAAGAAGGTGTTCAAGTTTTCAAACAAGTGAGGTTGAAGGTTGATTTCTGTTATATTCTCACCCTGTAGATTATACAAAGTCAGGTTGTCAGCTTCGGGAGGAGTTTTATCTTGAAAGTCTTGGTCAATGTTCATGACATACTCGGTAAGTGAGACACTTTTCTTATGCACGGACATTGCGTGTTGACTGACTGATGAGAAAGAAACAAAAGACATTTTGCAGTAATTACAGGAAAATCCTCGATCCCCATGTGCACTCTGAGTGTGTCTTTTTAGGGAGTACGCATTCATGAACTTTCTATCACATTTGGTACATTTGTGAGGATTCAAGTCTGTATGGAGAATCGAGTGGTTCTCCAATTTCTCACTCGAGGCAAACAACTTTTTACAAGTTGAACATTTAAAAGTAGGATTGTTGGTTGTCTTCTTGTCGTGTACAGGCATATGAAAATTAAGTTTTTCCTGTGAGGCGAAATATTTTTTACAAATATCACATTTAAAGGAATGCGAACTGTGAGAAAGCATGTGTGTATTCAACCTCCATCGCTCAAAAAAGATTACACCACATTCTTTACAGGCGTGGATATCTCGCCCTATTGTGCTTTGCAGAGAGTTGATCTTATGGATGCAAACATGTCGTTTTCTACTAAATGTTGTATTGAATGACATACCACATTCCCTGCAAATGATTTTTTTGGGTTTAGGATCATGACTAGTAACTGAAAAGTTTTTAACCTGAGGTAGGGCGATCGGGGTTCCATTAACTTGATTAGAGCTAACTGCGTCTTCCTCTTTGATGCTATCAACAATTAGCAATCTGGCATCGGAGTGGTCAAATCGGCTATCTGAGAATCTTGTATCATCTTTTTCTGCATGAGTACCATCTGAGGGGTTGTTTTCTTGATCAACAATTGTACTTGATGAAAATCCATTTTGGATATGATTGCAATTGTGCGTCTCTAATTCAGCATTAGTGTTAAACTTATCATTACATGAGGAACAACGGTGAACAATCTCAGGATAATTCACTGGCAATCGGTGGGTACGTCTACGATGCCTTCTCAGGTTTTTCTCCTTCTCAAATTGTTTTCCACAAATTTCACAGGGGTAAGATCTTTCTTGGATTGGAGATTTAATATTGTTTTCTAAATTTATACTTTCAACTTGAGAAGAGTTGACTTCCTCTTTAACTTCTGTTGCAACGGTTTCAACTTCAAAACTATGTTTCAAGTGTGCAACGGTATGCTCTTGAAACAAATCTTTAGTTTTGAATGTTTCATGACAAAACGCACACGGAAACAGTGAATCTGAATACGATTGTCCAGCTTTTTTAAAGTGCACACGTCTTCTATGTCTACCAAGATTTTTCTTGCTGCCAAAATAAATTCCACAATCATTGCATGGATAGGGCTTTTCTAGGGTTGGAGTAGTATGAATTTCTTTCACAGACAGAGACACCTTGTGCATTCGTTTGCTGTGACGATTCAAGTTCATTTTATTGTTAAAACAGGTACCACATATTCTACAAGCATGAGGTTTATCTTGAGTTGGTGTCTTGACGATTTCTCTAACAAATGTCACCGCCTTGTGTACTCCTCTGCGGTGTCGATTGAGGATATCTCGGTTTTTAAAGCTTTTAGTACACTTTTCACATTTGTAAGGAAAACCAATGGTTGGTTTTGTCTCAAAAGGTGCATTGTGATATTTCTCTAAATGATAATTCAAGTATATTTCTTGTGAAAAACAAGATGTACATTTGTGACATTTGAATAGTTTTGGGATTCCTATTGCATAATCTTCATGCTCCTCAGTTTTTATATCAATCACTGTTGTTTGGTGTACATTCTGTATATGGTGAAGAAATGAGATTCTTTTCAAAAAGATTTCTTCACATTCCGTGCATTTCAAAGGTTTGTTATCAAGACTACATTGTGAGCCATCTTCTTCATCATGCACCTCAAGTTTGATCTGAAATTTTACATTCTCATCGATTACTTCTGTTTTAACATGGCCTTGTTCATGAGCATCAATAGGTTCTTTTTTTATATGGCTTCGTCTATGAGCACGGAAACAAAATTGGTTTCTCATAACTCTCTCGCATACAATACATTTATACAAGTTTCCCAATCCTTGAACGTGCCTTTTGAGGCCATTGCGAGTTAGAAAAGATTTACCACAATCTGCACAAACATAAGGCTCAAAGTCACGATGCAGATTTACATAATGATGGTGCCGCTCTTGTTGGGAGTAAAAGATTCTTGTACCGGCACACAATTTGCATCTGTAGACAGGGACATTGGTGTGGATATGCAAGTGTGATCTGAAACATTTTCGGGACAAAAACTTGCCGCAGAACTCGCACAAGACTAGAGAAACCTGTTGGTGTTCTTTAATTTTATGACCTTGCAACTGTGAACGGTTGTCAAATGATTGAAGGCAAATTGAACACGTGTAAGGTCTTAGACTAGTACAAACTGGAGTTGTATGTAGTAGAAATAACCGTTTGAAAATAAATCCTCTTCCACAATCATCACATTTAAACACTTTCTGAGTGTCACACATTGAGGCAGTGTGCTCGTCTCGCCGCTCTTCACTATTGAACACTTTCAGACATCTTTGGCATCTGTAGTATTTTACCGAGTTGCATTTTTTTCTGTGCTCTTCCAACATTTTCTTGAGAATATATTTCCTATTGCAGTTTTCACAACCAAATATTCGTACTCTGTCGCATTTAGAAGCTCTGTGTTCCCAGTACCTTTCTTTATTTTTAAAGGAAATCTTACACACTTGACATTTAAAACTCTTTCTTATTTTTTGGTAATTTTTGTTGCTGGTTCCCAGTAAAATATTCCGAGGTAGTAGTGCTTCTTTTGAAAAAGAATCTTTCGGCAATGTGATCACACCAGTCTGAAAATAACCATTCAAGTATCAACTGCCTAAGATAAAATACTATTTCAATATTAAATTATATTCACAGATTCAAGATGCTAAGAAAGACATTTGCATTGACTAAATGTAAATGTAAATGTGTTGTATTTAAATGCAACAGTAGAATGAGCTTTTTACATTGTTAATTACATTGTTATTTATCTTCCCAAACTATTTTTTAAATAGGTACCAAAGTGATTGTAATTTAAATATCTAGGGCACTAAGAAGTCAGAAGGTTTTGTTACTGTTTTCCAAGGGAGTCATTGGAGGCTAATGGCCATAATATTGGATTTGCCTGCCATAAAAGCAATTTTAATTTTAAACAGCCGCTGAAGAGTTATTTATCTAGACTCCAAGAACTCTTAACGTGGCATATATGTTGTTTTTTTTTTTTTTAGTAAGGACGAATAGAGTTGGTGCATTATACAGGAAACCAGGAAAGAATATATTTATGGCTTAATATCTACTGCTAGAACTTTAACAATTAGAAACTTCTTTATCATTGCTACTGGACATATTTTGCAATACATTCATAGTCAAAAGTGTGACGTATGTACAAGAAAACGTTATTGTTTGGTTAGTTAGGCCTACATAGATAAAAACAAAAAAATACTTTCCAAAGTGAAAACAGTATACCTTTAAAATAAAACTGCTTGGTAGTTACAAAATATCCCTCCTAACCTCCTAGTTTGCTTAATATGAATTGGCAAAGAAAATTGAGAATGACAATTTAATCACTTAAAAAATATATAGGCATATAGTCTATCAGTTATTTCTGCTACCTGTTACAAAATGGAATAATCTTTAAATTTAAGGTTCCACGTACTTAACTCAATGTTCATAAATAACGGAAACTAACCAATAAACTGCATTGTATGGAGAGTAGATACGGAGCTGCATAGGACTCCATTAATTAACCCACAAGATAGTTTTACTTTTGCTACAGTTAATAATGTCTACAAAATGTCTTACCTCCTTCCAATGTTTGTAAAATTCTTCATCTTCCAAGCGAGGAAGAAAAACCTTTAGAACAGGAGTTTCTTGTGATTGCATCTGAAAATAAAACCCTGCATTATATACTAAGTTTATAATCTTCAATTGTATCATGTATCATCTATAAAATTTGTAACTTGTCTTTGACTAAATAGAATATTTCATTACAAGTACGGAATACTGAACTAGCGTTTTACAGTGCACGCTCAATTTTCATGTGTGAGTCATAGCTAAACACAGGAACACCAAATTTCATGTGCAAAGCTAAGCCGAGCATGTGAGAGTGAGTTTCACGTATGAGACGAAGCCGAGCATGTGAAAATGAGTATCACATACAAGGTGGAGCCGAGAACAGGAATAATTGGAGCAATTACTACCAGAAAATCACTTTTGGTAAATGTTATGCAAGATACTTTTCCTACCACTACAGCGGATCACATTTCACCCCTTTAATTTGCTCATTTCCGCTTTAATCATTCTCGCTTGCGTTTGCAAGCAGGAATGACTATTTCTGGTCGTTAAATCAACTGAATTTACAATTGGCATTTCTATAAAACACTAACATCCGGTAAGCAAATAACATAACCTAAGCAAACATAACCTATATGACGTTTTATATACAACTAGAAAGTTAATCTGTGTGTTATGATAAGGTTATTATGGTGTTAGGACAAATCTTTAGTATTACAAGCACAGTCATTGCCGCTCTTGAAGAAAGTTTTGTGCAGCCATCTACAGTTCTCAAGCGGAAATGGCACAATTTGCGCTCTTGATACACAAATAGCTATTACGCCACACTACATTATTTTGATGAACTTCCAACGCAAGGATTTAGTCCAGAAAACAGCTGTTTGCCGCCAGCTTATTCAAATGGGGTTTCATTGCGTACTACTGTACTGTAATGAGTTTTGCCGGACACCAATCAGCTGATTATACTATATTTAGGTGGCAATGAATGGTTATAAACAAAAACATAACCTCTCTTAGAGGTTATGACTAGTTATTTTTAGTCCCTTAGTTGGTAAAAATATATTAGGGTTCGTACAGATTTAGTAGTATGGCCGGACTCGTATGGTAATCCCGTACTCGACTTCGTCTCGCACGTCCGGTAAACACTTATTTTCAGGACTAGTAAAGTAATATACTATTTCATCATCACATCTTAAAAACACATACAAAAGCAGTAAAAACAGCTGATTTTAGTTAAAGAAATAAAGGGGGAAAATATAAGCACGCATAGCGAGTATCAGGCAGGACTGATTAAGAGCAAGGACAAATCTGCTGAGCGTTGATAACTTGTTTTCTACAGCATGGGAACGATTATTTTCTTTGATATCAGATGTCATAGAGAATAGCTTCTTTCTGCAAAGAGTACCTAATGGAAAAGTTGTTTTTATTTCAACTTGCAAACCTATTTTTTTCATTCAGTGTTGACCAATATAAAAAAATATTTATCTAGATAATGTAAACTATTTAACTGTAAATTAAACACAACTGCTTGAACCAAAAATGCAATTATTTACTTTAACCTATAAGGCAATTACTAAACTATAAAACAATATGTTATTACACATCCTTGATATGGTTTTAGTTTCTCGCCTACCTTTTAGAAAAGTTTTATATCTACAATAAATCGTTATATGATAATATTTTAACTCAAATTTATAATTTATATTAAAAAAACCTCACTCAGACCTTTGAAATCCTAAATTACAAGATTTTAATTTTAATTTTTATCTCGTGTAAATTTTGTGAACCTTAACACATTTTCCCGATCAATTTTTTCCCACTTTTCAATATTTTTTCCTACTCATTAGAATGAGGATATTTCTTACAGAATTATGTAAAAATTGTAAAATTGTAAGTAATGTAAATTTTGTAAATATTACGTTACTATACAATATTATGTAAATGTTGTAAAATTGTAAAAATTATGTAAAATCAATGTAAAAATAATTAGTATAGCTATTTACCTCGTTTGTATCCTTCAATCCTTTCTGGGTATGACTCTCTCCGTATGTACTGTAAAACAATCAATGGTTTAGTAAATAGTTAAAACAGAGTTTTAGGCTAAAACTATAAAATTACTGGAGCAAGTAAAGTTTTTGGAAGCAAACCACAGTATGTTTATAAAGAGATCTTGATTGTTAGCACAGTTTAGCTCAAATTTAACTTATTTTATTCTTACAAAACTGATGCTCCTCTTTAAAAAGATGTTTTATTCAAAAATTGAAAACTAATAATGTTGGGGATTTTGTATCCATTCTAAGATTGAAATTGAGGGATTTTGTATCTATTCCAAGATTAAATACCCCCGCCGCAGCAAACCTGCAGACTAAGCGAATTTCCATTAACCTTATTGGATTTACACTAAAATGCCTCCATTAAATAGCACATTTATTTCCTATTTAAATAGAATTAGTTTAACAAGTACTTAGGTTTGCTGCAACAGAAAGGGTAAAAAAGATTTTTTTTATAAAATGATAAAAGTTTAGTAAGAAATAAAAGTATTTTCCAAAATCAATCAAAATATGTTCATAAACAAGCAAAGTACAATAGTTGACTTATTCTCCATAAGAATAACATGGGAATTTTAAAATTACAATTTTTTAGAATTTTCTCCGTAACAATTAGGCGCATAATAACGCTTCAATATACTAAATTATTTGTTTTTTTAAGCTCTACAAAATGGTTTATAAAGAAATTGTGAAATTTTGTGTTTTTAGGGTCAAAAATGGGAAAAACCTATTTTTACCCCATAAAATCCCCCATAAACCCCCGTTCCCATAGTCCGATCATGCTGGTTCGCGAACTCATTCAAGTTTATCCCGCCTTACACCTTCAAACCAAATTTTATCAAAATCGGACAAAAATTACTCAAGTTATCGTGCGGATGGACACATATATATATATATATATATATAGATATATAAAAATTTGAACGAATTGTGTTTTTGGCCTCTGGGGACATCAAAATGAAAAAGTAAATCGGTCCCGGGCTTAGGTCTTACCATGAGACCTACGGTAATAGCTACTTCCCTATAGGGAAATTCGCTAAAATGGAGGGATTTTGTATCCATTCTAAGATTGAAATTGAGGGATTTTGTATCCATTCTAAGATTAAAAATGGAGGAATTTCGTATCCATACTAAGACTGAAAATTGATTGCATTGGGCACAAAATAATGGGTATCTTATCGTTTTTTATATTGGCCATCTCTGATACCCTACAACACCTCACATATTAAAGAAATATTCATTTGGGTGGGAAATATGGATTGAAAGTTCCATATTTATTGGAACAGTAGACCGTGAATACAATAACTTTAGGATTATATTTTCAAAATAAAAACAGCTAGTTATACAGCCTACTTTGTTTAATAAAGTGGCTGCTGGACAATTTGAATCGAAAAAGATTTCCTATAGATAAGTACTGTAATTATGTTTGATTAAAAAAGTACATTTTTGTGATTTAACAGTAGTGAATAGAATTAAAATGTTTGTTAACCAAAGAGGTAGCCTACAGTATACAAAATAAGTTGGAATAACATCAGCTAATTTACCTGTAAATGTTTGTGTCAGGATGCTTCCAAACCAGATGAGATTCAGAATTATCTTCTTCCTTTAATTCCTTATCTGTAACAATTATATTAAGACTAAATTAATTAACTTAATTAATCCTTACTGCTGTATTCAACAATTTAATCTGCGCCATACAGCTATCTAATTAAAAATATATAGTTTTATTAATTACAAATTTAATAAGGCTAGAGTACATGCTAGTTTACTTTCATACTTTTTTAAGGATTTCCAAGATTTTTTAATAGTTTTTTATTATTTTTATTTAATTTATTATTTATTTAATTTTATAAATACGTTGGTGAATTTAGGACAGTTGTGGCCCCTGCCAACTTGGTGTAACATCCACGCGATGATGGCGAAATCATGAATATCTCCCATGACCTCAAGGACATCATTAAAACACTCGTAATTGAGGTAAATTTGTAAACATCAATAGGGGTCACAGGCACATCATAATTGTCACCTGCGACTGCGGTAAACATCTCCCATGATCACGGGAATGTCATCATCACCATTGACAACCTCGGTACAAAACCCTTGTCATCTGTAATTATTGTACAAAACCTTGCAGTCCTTTTTCGCTTACAGCCCTTAACCACGTCCTACTCGGCCGAGTGGTAAATTTGACTCAATGTTATCATATTTTTATAACCAATGCACCTAGTAGATTTGACTGCTAATTATTTTTTTTTATTAAAAACTTGTTGCCTACTAATTAAAACTAAAAAACTATAGATTTTGTCCGCCACTTACATGGGACCTGCTGAGAAGATTTAGAAATTATACATTGTTGGTCAAACATGTGAGGTTTCATTTAACTATTAATGAAATTGTGATTTTATTTTCCAATTTGTAAGCTTATAGAGAAGGTAATTACTAATGTGAATTTGAAATGTTTGCTAAAAGCAAGGGATATTGCTACTTTTCAGATTAACAATGACATAAGTCTTTACTTACTGTTGATGAGAGATAATGGTTGCAATGTCCGGTCTCCAGTCATTATCGGGTCACATGTTTCTTCTTTGATGAAGTCTTTTGATTGATAACTTGTTTCCTCTTGTTCAGGCTTGATAATTTGAGTAAAACATTCTGAACTTTGAACTTTAGAGGCATTTTCTTTTGGTTTTTCCACTTGTGCAATTAAATCATCCCCTTTTCTTTCAAACTGATTTGTACTGGATTCATGAACTGATTCACTGACGTCAAAAATCGAAGACGACAGTCCTAAACACTGCAAGGAATCTTTCTCTTCTGCAAGGTCATCAACTAATACTGGATTTACTTTCTGTTTTTCCACAATTATTATAATATCATCTATATTTGTCTCAAGTTTACTTTTCCATGATTCAATTGTATTATTACCTGTTTTAGTTGAATCATCTTGAGAATATGTGGGCATTATTTCAAAATCATATTTGAGTTCAAGACTTATTAAGGAACATCTTTTTAGGGATTGAAGCCCTTTCAAATCAAATGATGGAAGGTTGCCGTTTGGATAATTTCCTTTTTCTGTATCATTAACTCTTTTTGGTAGATCATCCTTTGGAAACCTTTGGTTTTTCTGATCCTTGCTCTCTAAATTGAAATGAATCTCATGTGGATGAACATGTGAAAAGGTTTTAGTAGAACTTTGTATTGAGTCGCTCTCTAAAATCTTATTATCTAAGTGATGACTTTCTTCCTCATAATGTTCTAACTTTTGTGATTCTGTTGAAGAACAAATTAACGGATCTTCTTCTGTGCTTCCATCTATCATGTCTTTATTTTCTACAAATACTGATTTGTTACCATTAACAGGGGTTAAATTTGAGTCACAATCAATAAAACTAATTTTGTCTCCTTCTTTATTGTGATTATTGTCTCCATTTTGAATAATAAAATTTAGATTGGGTTGAGATTGCTTATGATCTGTTTGTTCTTTGATCTCTGATTCAGTTTCTTGATCGGAATCAAAGGAACGATCATCACAACCAAAATAATTATCATCACAGTCAAGAGAGGGTTCAAATTTATTCTGATCACATGAACTTGTATCATCAATGATTTCCATTGCTTTAGAATTTTCAAATGTTACAGACGGTAAAATGTCTGAAGCTTCTTTGAAAATTTGTGATACATGGTTCAGTTTCAAGGAACTGAGATTTTGTTGAGGACTGACTAGTGTGTCATCTTTAATGTCTTTGCTTTGATTATCTTTGCTCTTTGCTTTACTTTGTGATGTCTTCCTTTTTTGCGATTTCTTCCTTTTTACACTACTGGATTTTGACAATGCCTTTTTACTAGGCCTTTTTTTAGAATTGTTTGAATTTAATAAAGGCGATGGTGTATGACATTGTTCTGTGCTGATACTGTGGCTTATAAGGGTAGTGGCAATCATTGTTTCGTTATGTTTCGCTTTTATCTTACTGCCTCGGGGATTTGTTGTACTTTTCAAACTACCAACTTCAAATTTTTGGTTTGAACAAACCTTTTCGACAGGAACATGATTTTCAGGAGTTGAAGTGACTCTACAGTGATGTGTGTGATGTGCGGTGCTTTTACTGGGGCTTTTTGACTGATGATCCTGAGATTGACAACACGGTTCAGAACATTTTAGCTTAGTCTTTCTTTGCCTGGTAACTTTACTTTGTGATGTTTTTATTTGCACATTTCTTTTCATACAGTCAACAGTTGAGCGAGATTTTGAAATTACTGGAGAGGGATGACTAGACTTTACTTTGCCCCTATTCAAGTTTGATGGTATGGATTCATGGACTTTCTTACTTATTACACCGGGTTTAACATTCATTTTTTGTTGTATTTTGATCTCTTTTGCCGAAGAAATGTCTTGGGGGCAGTTTTCTATTGTGGAATTAGGTTTAGGAATTAATGTAACATGGACATGATTTTTCTTGAGTTTTTCCAAATTATATTCCTGAGCTATATTGGGCAATTCATAAGAAATGTTATCTATACGCTTTGGTATAGGTCTCTGGTCTTGTAAATTTGTTTTGAAAGGTCTTTTATCTGAGTGATTAAATTCTATAACAATAGGATCTTCTTTGACTTCCATTACACTTTCACACAGCAACAGAGGGCTAAAATCTTGGCTAATATTGTTTTCCTTGTTCATTTTTAACCTCTTTCTACTGTGCCCCATTTCACCAGTGTTGTCTAAGTTTGATTCTATTGACCTTTTTGCTAAACTATTAGCACTTGAATGACCAGGTTCCAAAACCATCGGTGAATCTTTGCATGGTAATTTTCTCTTACGTTGGTATTTTGGACGAAGTTTCTGACTAGTGCTGTTAAAGTCAGCTTTAATTTCACAACTGCTTTGTTTTGTCTTCTGTAAAGCATTTTTTGAAACATTTCCTATGAAAATGTCTGGTGGATTATCTTCTAGTATACTTTCACAGAGAAATGAAGGGCTAAATATTTCATTTTGACTGCTATGACTATTTTCCTTTACAACTTTCCTAGATTTCTTAGTAATATTTTCTTTTCTTGTAGTATTCTTTTTTGGTGATTTTTTTGGTGATGTTACATCATTTGAGGGGATTTCATTCTCAGGTATAATTTCTGAAGCCACTGAAGTCTGCAGAGTGCATTCACAAAGGTAGGCACTCAAATTGAATGATTCCTCTCCTTCCTGTTTAGAATCTGAAACCAACAAATTAATTAAAAAAATATATAAGATACTCAAAAATTAAGTATGTCAAATACAGTTGTAGAAAATTCAAAAAACAAAATCTTCATTTCTTATACTGTAGTGTATTACCCCTACACGTTAGCATCTCATATTCCAGAGTGGGGGGTAGAGCTAATGGAGTCTATCGTAAAAACTAAATATGTTCATTAATGAGGGTCGGAATCCCTATCTCTAACAACCCTATGCTAACATAAGGTACATTTTAGGTAAGAATATGGCCCATCACTGTCAATTATAACAGTTCTTTGTATACTTTTGATACATGGCCTGAGTTTTTTTTTAGGCTCTTTTGGAATTAAAATCCATGTTTTATCACCTGAGCAATATCGTAACTAAAAATAGGCTGCTTTACTTTTGTCAACCCAGCTCAAATGGTGTAACTACATTGGTTACGGCCGTTTTGGCATAACAATGAGATTGTCAGACAACGAAATCTCGGCGTCAGTTGGCGTCTTGCTCAGAACGGGAACATGTCAATCATTGCAGTTAGTACAACAGGCCTGATAGTTTTTGTAAATTTAATTAGTATTGATCGTGTGTGTTATGTGTTTTGTATTCAACGACGCCGAGATTTTGTTGTTTGACAATGACATTTTAATGTCGAAACGGCCATAACCAACCAAGTTACATCATTTGAGATGGATTGACGAAGGTAAAGCCTTTTTTTAGAAATTTTGTATCACTTTGCTGTATGAATGTACCAATTTTTTGACATTATTTCAGTTTTACTATTGCGCTGGAATTGACAGAAAAAAGGTGAGTTAGGTTGGCCAAAGTTCTCTGGCTTCAAGCGGAACCATATAAGTAGGCCTAATTGAATTTGACTAGCAGTTGGCATAGCAATTACTAATAGCAGTCCATCAAATTGATGAATATTCAATTAATTAGGTTTTTCAACACAATCGTGTGATGGAAATGTTTAGTCAAATTCCCCTTAGGCGACATTACCTAGCTTGGCCTGATAACAGGATTAAATTATTTCATCGACAAACACAAAGGCAAAATAATTACTGTCTACAGACAGACCTAAGGAAAGTACGAACACCAACAACTTTATCATATTCTCTCAATGGAAAGCATTTTATAGCTGTCACATTTAGGCTACATATTTTATTTTTAAAATCATACATTTAAAAATATTAGCTTAACACTTTTCTTTCCTTATAATATAGCAAACAAAAATGTTGAGAGCTGTACGGTAATAGTTTTATTGTGTGACTAAAGTATACTATCTTCAAAACATAAACCTGTGTTTTAAAAAGCTTATAAAAGGGGAAGCTAGATAATTTTTTTTTAAACCAAGGGCGTTGTTACTGCATAGATTATTCTAATTTGAATATTAATTTATAGCTGTTTGGGCAAGTTGGCTATAAAACAAGTTGTGTAATTTTGTTTGCATTGCATGTTTTCTTGTGTTTCAGCATCAAATTTGTAGTTGTTAACAGTTGTAGACAATTATAGTAGAAATTATTTTGAAATTACCTTTTAAAGTAGAAGTTACTGTTGGATTATTCACAAATTTCAATAGTGATGTTGACTTAGGGGACCTGAAAATAAAAATAAATATGTTTCAAATTAATGCAATCCTACAAGATATAGGCTGTGGTTGACAATACCAGTGGACAATTTCCTTTCTTATAAAAATCACAAAATGATTATTATAGTTACATCTTGAGTTACATTTTGATTAGAATTCGGATATTAATAAGCGCACAATCCAAAAAAACAGTTTCTTTTTAACAATAAGTAGAATATTTCAATAAAGATTTTGTCTATTGTCTATTGTCTAATATTCTAAATATAGCCTATAGCTTTTGGAATTAAAAAAAAAAGTTTAGAGAGAAACTCTCTAAAATATTAAATTTACGATTTATATTTTTAACTCGAGTAGAATCTTTGACTATTAATACAACTTCAATATCCCATAGTCAATGGTACAATGTTACACTTTCATTGAATAATTTAACAAGACTTCGATATGACAGAGGGTCAGATTTGATTCAGTTAAAGCTTTTGTAATATTTCTTTAACTTAAAATGACACTGGCACGGACACTAAAAAATACCCTTTTTAAAATAGGTCTGTCTATATTTTTATTTAGACGTTAGGGACCTTACATTCACATACTCCTTGGGCCTATGCATGATATGTATCGAGCAAAGCAAAGAATGAACTGGTACGGTTACAGAATGAACTGTACTGTATAACTGTATGTTTGTAACAGCAACAAGACAAGAACCAATGACATTGATGTACCATAGATTTGTAATCCGTCATACTACCAGTACTAACAACTTATAGTAGGCCTACCTAGTTTACAAATTGTCTACTTTAAATTTGCATTAGGACGATTGTAATATGGTGATAGGCAGAAAAGTAGAAAGTAAATTTAAGCTGGTTAGTTGTTGGTTTTACCTTTTGGTTAGGTTTTTCTTAGGTTGCCTCTTACTGGGTTTAACATTTCTTTTTGTTTTCTTTACTGCCGCTGAAGAATTGTTGTTGGATGTTTTCTTAGGAGGCATAGTATTAGTCTCCGATGGACGGACCTGCAAAAAAAAAACTATAGGCCTACTACCGTTTAACCTTATTCTCATATGTAAACATAAAGATAAATGTACAAGAATAATTATTTGTGAAATATCAGTTTTAAATTGGGGTGTGAGTTATGGAAAATTCATCAGTAGGATTAGTAAAATACATAATTGGTTCACCGGATAAAGTTGATATTGAGCCAGCAAAGACCTTTGACAAAAATTAAGTTAAAATATGATTTATCAGCCAAAATAACATCTTGACAGCAAAAATTGTTTTGTACCTCTACGTAAGCTTAGCCATCCTTTAGAATATAAAAAAAATAGGGATAGATACTCTAAATTATGCAAAGCTTCGCATATGGAGAGACAATTTAAGCCAATTCATTAATTTGCAAAGATTCCTAATGCATTGGATCAAACAATTTACGTGCAGCAAATAGGACGCCCATGTCCTATGTAAATTGTGTTTCAAGCAACAATCAAAATTTGTATTGATGGTAATATGGAATCAATCAAATAAAATCATGGTTATAAGTCCAAGATACAGAAATACAGAGATAGGCCTGGTCCTTTTTAACTCTTCACTAAAGTTCTATAAATGTGATGTATATATAGTTTGAGTTTTTAAGAAAAACTAGTGTCCCTGTTGCTCGAATTCCAGCAATTGCTAAGTATTACAGGCGTTCTTTTAAAATGAATAACAGCCATAATTTCTGATGACTTTAAAAGATTCGACTCAAATATTATGAAAATAGGTACGGTACTCAAGTAAATATCTTATAATTTTTCAAAAGCTGATCTTGTTTTTAGTGTTTTCTACAAATAGCCTTACTCAAAGCCGCATTAGGTTACCCATAATAACGATTATAAATTCTAAAAAAAACATGATTTCTATTTCTTCTCCTTGGTGGTATTCTATGACTTTCCTATGTTAAGTTACCATAGTTTGCAAATCGGCTTTTTCAACGATTACTAAGAAATGCAGCACGGTGTTAATTGAGTTTTCTTTTTAGTATATCAATTTATCCAGGCTCTCTCAGTGGCGTACTGTCATAGTTGGGGGCCTGGGGCGGCTTAGATGAGAGGGCCTTTTTTACATACATATACTGTATATATATACAAGTGAAATAATAAATACCATAGTAGGCCTACCTTGTTTAATATCATTTTATCTTTACCATGGTGTTTATTAAAAAAGTAACCCTAAACAGTGATTAGAACTAAAAAGAAATAAGTTAGGCCTATACGCTTTTAATGTATTTTGTATCACTGATTAAATGAGCTTACTTTAACTATATTTTTAATGTAATCTATTTTTGTATTTGAGAAAAATTGAATGATGCTTAATTACGTTTTCCTTTAAGTTTTTAACATTTTAAGTTTTGATGAGTTGGAGATTTGAAATAAGCACGAGCACTCCAAGAAGTAATACAAATCAGGTTTTTTCTGACACTTCTTTCAATTTTTTTTATTTAGGAGATAGGCCTACTATTTTTGTATAAAATACATTATATAATTATATTAGCCTATCTTTATATTATACATTATATTTTACTATAATTGGTCCAAACGACTTCTGTGATCGCGGCAAAAAAGAACGATATTATCCTCGGTGAAGACGAAATCGTGAGCGTCCGTGTTTGTGGGGTTGTAATCTCAGTCTCCCGCGGTCGCGCGGGTTATCTCCGAGACCGCGGAGCAATCGTAAACGTGTCCTATGTTTACGGTGGAATAATGAACATCTTTTGCAGACGCAGGGATATATTCTACATGCCTACATCGTTAACATCTCCAGAGAACGCTTGGACAACATTATCGTCCCCCGCAATCGCGGCTAAATCGTGAACACAGAACATCTTTTGCGGTTGTAAGACCTTATTAGATTAATTTATTACCGCGATTGCTGGGAGTCGTGATTTTTGATCGCGCAATCTTTGCAGACGCTTCCGGTGATTGTGAGAACAGATGATTTTGTTCAACAGCAAAATTTATTTTCCAATTTTTGAGACCCAAGTAAGGCCCCTTCCTAGGCCAAGAGGCCCTCGGCAATGGCCGTGTTCGAAGTTAGGGGAATACGGCCCTGATTTGGGGACCTATGTTGGTGTGGGGCCTGGGGCGGACCGCCTATTTTTTGGTGCGATGTTGTGTAATTTTAAACTAGCCTATTTTATGACTGAACCCCATACATTTTCATAAACTATTTAAGCATACTTATAAAGCACTGCTAAATATCTGTATGATTCATAGTTGGTAGGATAAGGCTGCTTACTGGCATCATTAGTGAACAGAATTACACCATTTGCAGCTCTGTAGCTGACATTTACGCTTCGCTGTAGGTTTAAACAGATTTGTTGTAATTATTGGATCTCCCTTCGCATGCGAGATATGGACAGTGATACGTTTTTGACAACAAGAGTCACATTGAATGCTGTTCATCACCAGATGACATTATGGCCCTGAATACAAAAGGTAACGTGAGGAAATAAATTAGGGAATGTAAAAATGTCTGTAAAAAAAATTTTTTTTCATTCTGATCTTTGTTGAGAAGTCTGGCTCTACCAGACACAATTCCTTCTAAAATGGACATTTTCACGGCTATTTTTTAACTCCTTAGGCTAACCCATTTCTACACCCTAACCTCTATCATTGCATTAGGGCCATAAATTTCAGTCATCTGGCAATGGATTTCTGCAGCCAATGTGATTCTTGCAGTCAAAAAAACATATCACTTACCTTATCACACGTACCGCATGTGTCAGACACACTGCAAAGTGTAAACGCCAGTTTACAGAGCTGCAAGTGGCTGCACAGCTCCCATAGGCTACTGTTCACAAATAAATAGGCTAATGATGCTAAGTAAGAGACAAGCCTTATTGGGGCTTACACGCAAACAAAAAAGCTAGGTATAGACACAAATGGCCTATTACAAAAAACCTCGTATTCAAAGGACACTGTTTGGTCTCTTGTGTTGCTAGCCTAACTTTCGGGTTAGCATTTCAGACTAAGGTGCAAGAGGGACAAAAATCAGTGGATATGATAATAGCTTAATCTAAAAAAGGCCATTTGACAAAAAAAATCTTTCAAGGCAACCTAGGATGCACAACATACCTACTTCAAGCCTATGAGCTTTTGGATGCAGTTTTATTTGCACAAATAATCATAATTACGGTAACACGTTCACTTTGACGCTTGCCACCTGATTGATTGAATTTTCGGTAAAAAATAAATAGCCTATGCGTACTAAATACCTACCACAGACATCCCAAAGGAACGAAAGAACGTTGGTACGTTAATAAGAATATAGCCTAACTTCAATACGGTGTATAAATAACCAACTAACCAACAAAAAAAAACTAATATGTTGTAAGTTACAACCAATGTACCTAGGTCTACAGTTTTAGTTACAATATAAGATATGAATAACCGAATGCATTATGATGATAAAACTGTTTTGTCATTGTCTCGAAATAACCACTGGTCAATGTGTGCCACCCTGCCACCCGTGGCCACGCCCAGTACTAAGTAAAACACATCACAAAGTTCTAATGTCTGCTGCTTGAGTAGCATCTAACTTACTACGGACTTTAACCTGGCAGACGACTAGTTCTTGATTGAGCCAGCTATAAAAATAGCCTGTCAGACACTACTTCAGATCAGACACAACGATGATGCACAAGGCCAAAATGTTTGGTTACCAGTAATTAGTGTTTTAACAGTAATATAAACCTGATTATTATTTGAATTGAATACATTTTTAGTTTGTTTTAAATCTTCCCCCGCGGGCTGCAACAAAGGGACATCATCCTCGACACTCGCGACCACGGCGTAATCTTGATCATATCCCATGAGCTGTGACCTTGAGGACATCATAACCAGTAAAATAGTGAACATCTCCCGCGGGCCGCAATCACATGGACATCATCATCGACACTCGCGACCATGCCAGAATCGTTACCGGTAACATCTTCCGCAAAGCAGCAATCACGGGGACATCAAAATCGACACTTGCGATCGCAGCAAAGTCGTGTTAAAAACATCTCCGATGGACTGTGATCATCATCATCATCGTCTCCTGCGGCCGTGCCGAAATCATAAACATCCCCCTCGGGAAGCCATCACAGGGACATCCTCATTGACACCTTTAGCCGCGGCGAAATCGTTAACATCTACCCTGAGCTGCAACCACGGGGACATCATAATCGACACTTGCGATCGCGACAAAGTCTTGTTAAAAACATCTGCCGTGGACTGCGATCATGAGGACAACTTTAGCCGTGGCGAAATCGTTAACATCTCCCTTGAGCCGCAATCATGGGGACATCATCATCAATACCCTACTCGTTACAGCGGCTAATTCTTTAACGTCTCCCACGGGATTCGTTTATATGGATACATCACCGTCACCCGCGGCCACATCTAAATCGTGAACGTCTTCCGCGGGCCGCAATCATGAGGATACATCACCGTCACCCGCGGCTGCGGCTAAATTTCGCGAACGTCTCCCGCGGGCCGCAATCATGAGGATACATCACCGTCACCCCCGTCCCCAGCTAAATCGCGAACGTCTCCCACGGGCCGCAATCATGAGCATAGATCACCGTCACCCACGGCCGCGGCTACATCGCGAACGTCTCCTGCGGGCCGCAATCATGAGGATACATCACCGTCACCCGCAGCCGAGGCTAAATCGCAAACGTCCCCCGCGGCCCGCAATCACGGGTACATCATCATCATCTACACTTGCGACCGCGGTGAAATTGTGAGAACATCTCCCTCGGTCCGCTGGGACATCATTATGGTCACCTGTGATCGCAGCAATCTAGTGGTTTAAAATGAATAATTTGTTATCTATAAAAATGTTGTTCTCAATCCTCTGCCCCCTTTTGCTTGCGGCCCTAGGCCGCGGCCTAATCGGCCTAGTGGTAAATCCGGCACTGCCCAAAAACCAGTGGCCACACCAGGTTGTTCACCAGAGGCAAATGTCGGAGTTTTATGGATCACCATATGTATAACAGCAGTAGTACATGTCGAGGTTTTAAAAATTGGGTAGGCCTAGTAGGCCTAATTCTTAGTGTGAGCCTGTTAAGTTTAACATGTACCCTACTATACCCAACCAGCAACATTTTACCTCGACATAGCCTATAACTTAAACCCAAATAGGCCTATAAGTTTGGCCTCAGTTTAATACCGGTGGCAAAACCGTACATGCCTAAAGTAAGTTAGTGTTTTAAAAAGGAGATGGCATTGAATTCAAATAGCCTAGGTTCTGAGTCCACTAAGTTTAGGCTACTCAATATGCCCTTACTGATAAATTTATGTCATATGTAAAACGCTGAAAACAGAATGACTTTCGACAATTAACTTAGCCTAGGTCAGAATAAGGCTGCACTTTAGTTTAAGTCACACTCATTCGAATAAGTTAAATATATCGATTAACATATAGATAATTTCATTCGATAGGCCTATATCAAGTTTGGTTAGGTAGGTACCCTAAACTAACCAACAGAATTAAATAGGTAGTAATCGAAATATAGAACAACCTTAATACCTATCGATATTTTTCATTTGAATGAGTGTAGGACGTTAACTAAAGTGCAGATCAGATTAATAAACACATTAGGCCTCAAGTAAGTTTTGTAGCGGTAGCCATAATAGTAAAAAGCTTGAAAATCACCAGCTAGGCCTAACTGAATTAACATAAGGTGGGTAGTCTATCTTTAAACCGCAGCTCAGTGTTAAAATTTCAGTTATAGGCTACATCAAATATCTTCCTTCATTAAAATGTACTGATAGGCCTATCAGAGTTTATATTTTAAACAAAATAAATAGACATTAGCTGCACTCTATTGGAGTAAGTTCAGCCTAAGCCTTAAAAGCTGTTTAAGTAGGTAGGCCTGAAGGTGAACGCTTATTCACTAAAACTTACCAGACTTTTCTTGACGTTTCTGATCAAGAAGTTAGCATGGCAGAGAAGGATAAACACCTTTGTTGAAAGTTTGGTATCCTAAATGCAATTTTTTAAGGATGAATGAATTATTTAACCTATAAAATCTAGGCATAGTCACAGAACAAATTATTTAAAGGTATCAGACATTTTGTGGGGCAATAAGTTCGGAAAGAAATCAAGTGTAATATTGAATTCTTTAGATAAACTACACAACATACAATTTAAGAAAATTAATTAATAGGAAACACAAGTAATACGACATAATAATTGAGTTCTGATTTTCTTAACCAAAACCATAACAATAACAGATAGACATAGACCTCTAAAATATAAATGTAAAACGAAACAGAAACCTTGGCTGTGGTCTCCACTCTTCACAGACCACTAACAAACTGCAGCACTGACATAATCTATGGTATAGATTGTAATAGCTAATGTTTAAAATCACTTGCAATATCACTTTCTTGAGGATGGACGGTAGTTATAGCTTTGGATACTTAAGACGACTGCTTTCAGTTAAATAGAAGGAAGCACAGACAATATAATACTCTCCATTGTCTGTGAAGGAAGTTTTGAAAGCTGTGATATTTTTTCGTTTGCATTCATTGCTCATGCCACGAGACCTTCAATGACTCTTTGACGGGTTTTTTATTTTAAAGTATTAAAAATACACATTTGAACAGCCTAATAGATACGATTGGATAGTTATGAGTAGAGCAAACGTTATGAGTGGAGCAAACGTTATGAGTAGAGAGAGTTTGGAGTTGGATAGCTTCTTCCTTATATAATTTGGCAATGTTGCAGCTGCAGCACAAAGTGAGGATTCAGGTACAGTTGAGGAGCTTAATTATTTTATGACATGGCCGCCACAAGCCGCGTAATAACACCTCACCGAGGCTCAATCCTAAGAAATATCAGTAGCTTTTTGATGGTTCGAAACTGGGCCCAGACGTCCTTCGTGGGCTTCTTCTATATGCGGAGACATAGTGTTCTTATCTTGCAATAATCAATGTCTCACGTGGTCTTGGAGAACTCTTGGACATCTTCCGCGGTCTCTGAGACCACATAATCGTCTCCTGCAATCACCAGCGACATCGTGAATTCTGATTATATTAAAGGAATACATAGCTTACACTCAAACATAGTACATTATAAATGTAGAAAATAGTACTACGATTTTATATTGACTTAATTTAATTCAATGAAGATTTCCTCTCACTTCACAATTTACCTAAAAATGAGTTATAGAGACTGTGAGCAAACATCGATAGAATTGGGTTTTAAGACAGTTACCACTAAGGGCAATCGCTTAGTTAATTTGGCCCTTTTACAATTTTACAAATGCGTGTAGTATCAAAATTACTACAGTACATAGTGTTAAAGGTTACATTATGTGAATTCTCAATAACCAGCAAATTCAACTGTTTCATGAAACAAGCAGAATAAAACTGGTACCCAGCTAAAGCGGCGAGAAATCAACCTATGCTCAAGTGAAGATTTTTAATTTACGAAAACCGCATTCAGCCAGATACCTAAGCACTTTTCGACACTGTTTACAATATAGTACAGTGTGTTAGTTTCTAGATCCATAAAAGAGGACCATAGACCTTCACGACACCCTACATTGTATTTAATAAAATAGCAAACAAGTTCATGACGTCATTCGTTTATTAACCACTATCATATGGCATATTAACGCCAGTCTGGGAGCAATTTAGTGTTAATGCTCACGACATAAACCACAAACAACTTTATGACCCAATGATCGATTCTGGTGCCCTTTATGACGTCTTTTACTGTTTCACCGTTTGCGGTTTATTTCCACTGTAATAGGATTCTAAACATCTTATAAAACAGTTAGTGGCAATTTAGTTTTTATATTCAACTTTATGGTTAACTCTAAAATTACTCAGGTAATCTTTCTAATATTAAAGATGGGAAACTATTCAAGTTTGTGTATTCAATATAGGTATTAACTGGCTAATAAATATATTATGAAGGTTCCATTTTGATCTGATTGAGCAAAACTGAGAACTCTTTTCACTCGACATTCCGATTCCGATAAAAAAAAACCTAGATACTTTTATTATATTTCCATATTTAACTATCAATTTATCAATTATATAAGATGGGGACGACATTAGGTGCGTATTTAACCCGAATATGAGTGAAGGATGGGTGTAGGATGAGTGGCGCGATCTTGATCTTGTAGTCTTGTTACTGAGTAAAGCTAAAGGTCAAGGCCGACATATTTGTAGAGTGGAAATGAAAACCGGGTTAAGTGCCAAAAACATCTTTTTGAGTTATTGCAAAAAATATCAATAAAACCATTACTGTTAATTTTTTATACCAGATTATTTACAGTAGCTACAACAAAAGATGAGTAATCATAATTTTATGAAACAACTCTTTTTAAAAGTCACAAATAGAATTCATAAATTTTTAAAGTTACACATTTGAGACAAGGGGTATGTCCATAATCATAGTGGTGAAAAGCGAGCTAAGTACATATACTTCAAAACCATAAAACGGGGTATGTGCAGAGTTAGTAAACATAAAAGATTCTAAATATTTTAACATTTCAGACGGGTAAAATATAAATTAAACAAAATAATATTGAAATCAAGTTTTATTATCATAAAACATCATAAAACCAGTAAAAAACATGAGAGGGTAAACGACAAATGTGTTGGTTTTAGGTATAAAAATTTAACAGTTAACTCTCTGTAAAAGTGTTTACATATTCTTCCTTCAGAAATGGTATCATATTCTTAAGTTCATATTTCTTCTCTTTTTTTCATTTTGTTTATAGCATTCAAGGACTTGTGGTAGGTGTTTCAGAGCCTCTAGCTGCACATTTTCTTTTAAAAACTTTTATTTTTTACATGGCTCCAATGCACTGAATGTTTTTTTAGAACGTCTCTTCTTAGGATTAACTTCTACTAACCCTGTATCACCCATTTTAAGTATAAACTCACGTGAACACCTCTACCAACACTGCCGGAACATTGCATAGCCTCAAAATGGGTTGTAAAGACGCTTGGCACATAGCCCGGTTTTCATTTCCTCAGCTGATGAAGTTGACCCATGCGCATTCTAGTGGCCACTGTTTAAACGTCTTGGAGCTATTGTTTGCAGATAACCCGCTTTTTAACGTATTGGGCTTGGCAGATAGCACACATTTTGACACTTAACTCATTTTTTTATTTTTTGGCACTTAGCCCGGTTTTCATTTCCACTCTACATTTCTTGAACACAGCTGTTAATTAATAATAGCCCATACAGCCAATGGCAATTAAGGGACCTACAGTTTATAGTGGAATCCGAACCACATTTTTGACTTGTGATTTAATTGGTCTAATTATATAAGGATAGCACCGTGAGTATTCGATATTGTCTGTGACTCAACTCACTAGTGCGGGCGTTAATCCACACCAGTTAGTATCACATCCACAGTGCATGCCTATAAATATCCACAATTCGTGACCTCCTAATAGCTGGATTGCAGGACGACGCCACAATTATTATAATCAATTAAATTAATTTATTTATACCTTATAGTATACTAGATATCGTTTACACTTTAGCCTATACTACTTTAAGACTTTAATAATTTTTAATGTAACTTAGCTGTACACCAATTCACAGAATGCTCTGAATATTTACACAGGTGATGTTAAAATACTTTTGAAATCCTTCCTCAAAGATATAAGAAGTCTTACAGACGCTGTTAACCGAGGTGTTCTTTCTCTTTATGCAAACAGTTTTAATCAAAGAAACCTTTTTCAGAATTCTACCTTTGCACTTATGTTAATAAACAGTTAAACGGTTCTTTGTAAGATACATTAAGCCTTGAATTTTCTCAAGTAAATAAAAAGTTCATTAAGGTTTGCTTTGTTTATAATAATTTCTCTCTAAAAAGGTTGGTTTATCCGATTTTATTGTGTTAATAGATAATTTTTATTAGTTTGTGTATAATCATAAAATATGTCGCTAGAGCAGTCATATTGATAAACTAAAAACATAGGGATATTAAATTACTCTTGTACGTACCCATAGTATTTCTTATATTATGTATGTTTTTATTCATCTCAAAGCATAAAATGGAATGATTTAGCGTGGTATGGTTTTTTACAGTTGGTTGAAACCAAACAAATTGACTAGATACTTTGTATTGCTTTGAAAATAATCAAACAACATTTCTGACTGAACAAAACCCAAAAGCTGACGTGCAGCGTAGAGGTGGAACAGGATACATTTGTAAAACAGGAGACACATGTAAAAGAATCTGACGTGATAGTGTTATCGCTAAGTCACACAAAGCCACGGTATACCTTCCCCCCCGGCGAACATAACCTCCCCTCGCTACCCCTCGCTACCCCTGTCCACCCTTTTGAAACTCCCTACACGTCACTTGTAAATTACTGTCTCTGCATTTCCTACCTAGGCCTTCCCCGTATCTTCCGTCTTTTTGGTCCTTTATGCGAACATTTCATTTGATTAAAACTGAACCGGACGTTTGGATTTAAATCTCTGTGAAGTAATGTGTATATTTTATTACTTATATTTCAATTAATTTTGCTAGTGATAAATGTAATAATACCCCCGCCACAGAAAACCTGCAGACTAAGCGATTTTCCATTTACCTGGCTGAATTTCTACAAAGAAATTGCCAAATTCGATTAAAATATATCCATAAACAAGCAAAATACAACAGTTTATTTATTTTCCATGAGAGTAACATGGAAATTTAAAATTAAAAGTTTGTTTAATTATCTCCGTAACCGTTAGGCATACAACGCTTCATCATACAAAATTATTTCTTTGTTTAAGCTCTACAAAATGGTCTGGAAATAAATTGTTAAATTTTGTGTTTTTAGCGTCAAAAATTAGAAAAATATATTTTTATGGCATATGGCTACATTGGTTGTGTAGACGTAGTGGCTGTAGTACTCAACTCCATATGCTGATCCGATTCCCAGTGGATCGGCTCAGTGCCTTGATGCTTTTTTGTCATTAATCAAACAACAATGCCATATTACAAAAGGTCGACGGTTAGACACAGTAGAAACAAGATCAGAGTTTCGACCGTTCCCTTACATGAAAATTTATGAAATGGCAATGGTGTAAACATTAAAAACGTAACCATTGGTGAACACAACATTTTAAAGTGTCTTTGAAAGTTAAAGTTTACATTTTGAATTCGCTATCCCACTTATATTTCTATTTCACACTTTCCTTAAAATAATGAACGGATTGTTAATGGAAGTTTTTTGTAACTGCCTGCCGACTTCCAAAATGTTATAATAATAAAAATGATATAACTAGGTAAATAAGTATCTTTTTTTGGACATTTTAAAATATTTAGAACTATTTTATAATACAAAAATACATCTTAGTTTGAAGATTTTACTTGGCGGAACATAACGGCGAAAACCCGACTCTAATAGCATGTTTCGTTCCGAAGTTACGATTTAAAAAAAGAATAAATTAAATCAATGACATTCCATAGTAGAGATAAATTTAAATACCCAAGGACGCTGTCGCGAATGAATGGCGTTCGGCGATAAGGGACCTTTAAACCGATAAGATAACCATTCATTACCACCTCATTCATTCGTTATCTCTTTAAATGTTTAAAAGCCTACCTCGCTTTATTGTTGCTATTTTATCAATTTTCGCAATGCTGCCGTTTTTGACTCGGTTGTCCGTTTGAGGTCGGGTTTGCGGCATTTTATTCGTCTAAAAAAGACCTTTAATGTGATGTGCATATCAACCTATGCTTACCTCACAGATTTTCTTCTGATAGGCTACCTGAGGAGGTACCAGAACAAATAGTTTTTTTACAGATCATCACTATATTATTTTATAACCAGTGAATTTGTCTACCCATGCTGCTCCGCAGCGATGAAATATATATCATATTTGAGAAATGATAAGTTTTTATGATTTTTGTTTGAGACGTCAATCATGAAAATCAGTCAGGTATAAGAGCCAAGCGGACTCGGAAAATAAAAAACCAAATTTAACTCCCATAAGAAATACATAGGGAGCAAATTTCATTTATGTATAAGCCGAGTGGGACTGTAGATAAATATATGTCGATGCTTGATGTGAAATCTGTGTATACTTTAAATTCGATATATCAATCATGAAAATCGGTTGGGTAGAACAGTCAAACGAACTCGGAAAATAAAAACCAAAATTAACTCCCATAAGAAATACATAGGATAGCCGTTACCCAGTTAAGTTTCTTGATCATGTAGTCATGATCGGTCACTCCAGGGGTATCGATCACTGACTACGTGCAGAGTGATTGCCAAAGTGTAATCAGTTTATTTACAAGTTTTCAATCAATCAATCAGTTACACTGAGACACAAACTTGGATGCAAACCTCAAGCATGGATAAAGAATGTGGTTACTTAGTGTAGTTTAGTTTTGTTACTAGCTAGGATTTCATGTTTGTTTTTGGTTTTTTTTTTGCTAAGACTGTCTATTAAAATCCCGATGACTAAGGTGAGCTAAGTTAAAGTACCTTGTAACAGCTACAGTCATTTCTCAGGATCGAACTAACGACTTCTTGGTTACCAAGCAAACATAACTACCCAGCAACCCTGCAATTTTATTAACACGAGGCGTTTGTGCCATGTTTGAAACTACTGAATTGTTTATTCAAACTTACTTGAGTAGCCGAGTGAATAGATTACTCGCCTTGTGTTTAGAAAGTTGCCGGTTCGATCCTGACAACATTTGGTAGCCTTTGAATTTTTCGAAACTCGGTTCAAAGTATTCATTGGTTCAAATCACCCTTGGTCACTGGGGCTTTACATAATTCCTAGCCATGGTACCAGCTGACTAACTACTTTTCAGCTTTTTAAATTTTCAAAATAAGTATAGTGTCTGTTAGAAAGTGACACGGTCCATACAATTTATGAGGGTAGCTAAAATATTTCTTAATTAGTTTTGTTAATGGACTGTGTATTTTTGTTTCAGAATCTCTAAAACGACACAAAAACGTCACTTTCAGGACATGCCCTCTGCAAAGGTACGTGAAATATTTTGTTTTCTATTTATACTCTCAACAAAACCTGGGACTAATAATAAAATACTACTACATATAAACAAAATATTTACCAATAATTAAATGAATCATGTAATGGTAAATTTTGTTCTTAAATCTCCAGATTAATCTGGGGTTTTCCTGTAGTAATGAACATTTTAGCTTCTTGTAAATAAAAGTGTTTGTAAGCTTTTATTGTAGGAGAGCAGTAGACATATCTTTAAAATACCTATAGAATTATTCAAGTATAAATTTAAGAGGCTTTTATAAATATGAATATTTTAGTTTTCTTTTACATTGTTAGGCAAAATGCTACTAAATTATTTATTGAAATGTTTTGATCTGTAGGCTCATTCAACTCAGAACATGTGCTTTAGCACTGTTAAAATTTAGTTCCTTAGTTTTAGTCATCTTCTTCCTATAGCTTTAAATGAAGTGGTTCTCACATACAGAGAACTTTCTTCTCCCTTGAAGAACCTATTTTTTTTCTAAAAAGGCGGACATAAAGCTTAAGTTAGGCTGGAATCACAGGGTCACAATTGATACCATGGTTAAAATGAGGGAATGTATGTAATTACTGTATAGTTTGTCATACTCTCTAACATATGTATCATCGTACAATTAACTTTACAACCAAAATGTCCGAAGAAGTCACTCTACAATCTAAGAGTTCGGTTCGATCCTGAGATATCTTTAACGTTCAAAACTGGAGCAAACTGTACAGCACCATTATATTTTATCAAACGGTCCTATCTACAGAAACGGCTAGTAACCAAGCCACAACAAGATAACTCTACCTCACTCACCACGTGTGAGTTAAAATACGCCTAGGTGGTGACCAATAGTTATCTAAAAATCATTTAGTTCTATTTGGAAGCGTTATTGCTCATTTAGCAACACATTATTCCGCTCCACTCATTGATGACAATGACAACAACCTTTGTACTATGTTTAGGGTAATGCTGGATTATCAGACGCCAATCTCTCCCAACAACGCTCTGCTTTTAACCTACCATGTGATTTCGCCGATTAATGGCTGAGCTGTCAGCTACATTATTTGATTGCAGGGATTTTGTACTATTCGGTGTATTATACATTTATTTGTATTCTGTATGTTTTACATAACTCGATTAGCTCGACAGTAAATGATGATTTTTATAATGTTTAATATTAATGAACTACTAAAATAAAATAAATGTTATACCTTATTTCACACCGCATCCATATGAACCAAGTGGAACAAAAAAGAATTATTACCCACATTATTATAACGTTAAAACCATCTTTAGCTGATTCATAAGTATGTATATGTGATGATGAAATATGAATATATGAATGAAATATGATAGTATTATAATTCATAAGTATAAGGGAGTCTGTAAATTATATTGTTGAACCTGTTTTTGTATTATGACGGGATTCTCTATATCAGTTATTACCTCTCTATTATTCTCTATAGTTACAATTACCTAAGCTATTTAAACAACGGTGTAGGCAAATTTTGAACTCGCTTAGGTGATCGATTCACAAATTAAAGAGCAGACAGTTTTCGTTATTTCGATTTTCCATCAGATCCATAGCTCAAATGTCAACTGTTTGAATCTTAAATTAAAATCTACTTTGGTAAAGGGAGATTCAAATAATATTTAATCAAGTTTGTCCGAGGAAGTTTGCTTGTTCTCGCGATTTTAAATTTTTTTTCACTATCGATGCAAAATCTGTATACTAACTTCAAAAGTCATCGATTACGTAGCATTAAGTTTGCACTAAATTTCTTACCATTTATAAATTTTTAAATCGGCAATTAAGTTAATTATTGCAATGCGCGTACGTACAAATATATAAGCGAGCCATTGGAAATGGAAGTTTAGTAACAATACTGTACATCAAAGAGGCACTTTGAAGATTGAGAAAACTTGAACCTCACGATAATTGACATCTTGAAATTTACCAATTATGTACCGGTATTCATTACATTTAACACTTAAATATCGTAGTGCCTTGGATTTCGTATTTTGATCGGGATTTTTTATATATTTTAGATTAGATTTCAGTACAACAAATATAAGTATATTAACTGAATGTAATCATGGTAGACAACTAGGCATTCATCTAACAGCTAACTTTTAACATAATATAATAATATAATATATTAATACCCTGCAGTGCCGGAGTTTAATGATCCGAATATATAGAAGTTCAGTATAACGTGTTAGGTATCTGGTAGTGGATCTTTTAGGAAATTTTACACAAAATAAAAATATCATGAATTGGATAAGATAAGATAAAAAAAATCCGTTCGGCTACCCCCGCCGCAGCAAATCTGCAGACTAAACGTATTTACATTTACCTCATTGGATTTTCATTTTTATTGATACTAATTATCATTGTAATTATGATTTTGACTAATAATTTGTATATGAATTGTTTTGTTGTTAATGCTCCTGTTCTCAGTGACGTCATCAGCACGTCATGTCCGATGGTATAATCTGGGATTATCACAGACGACAATCTCACTCAACCACGCTGTGCTTTTAACCTGACATGTAACTCTGCAATTTGCTGGCTAAGCTGTATAAGCTTCAATCTATCATCACAACGTATGCGTGGCTTTTAGTGAAAGTAATTTATATGTTTATGAACATCGGCATTCTTTGTCAGTTAAACCCTAAACTGAATTATAGATTGACATATTTAATTTCAGTTTGTCAAATTTCCTTTTTAAACAAGCACTACTAACCTTAGGAATTCGTGCTTATCAAATCATTCCTTAAAATACGATTATGGACATTTGGCATCACTTGTTAGTACAACAAAAGTGTCATCAAGTTTTAAGTTGTGGAATATAGCCTATTTTTTGCCTGTTCGGTTGTAGTCATGTGTGTTGACAGTGTCAATTCTTTAATATAATTTTATTTTTCCCCTTTTAGCAGGCTTTTTGTGAATTGTTGGTTGTAAACATGAGTTTTCTGAAGCTGCCAATTTTGTTTACCAACATTTTCAAGTAAAAGTAATTGAAAAGCATGCTATGCTGCTATGTTATAGTAATGGTGCATTAAAATGCTCACAAACAACACATAAACCTACAAACGCCAAAAAAAAAATAAGGTAATTTTTATTTGACTGTATTTTAATAACTCTATACTTAAATATTTAGTACATAACAGTACATACAAAGACCACTTTTTACAAGTATGTATTTCAGTTCATGTTTTAAGATAATTTAAAATTTTACATAATAACATTCACATAAAATATTACCTCTGTTTAAAGTGGTACAGTAACAAGAGTATATATAAACGAACTCTACACAAATCATGAAGATTTGAACACGATCTGCCTCCTCGATAATGCAATATGACCTGATTCCAGTATCTGGATATTTGCATATGCAACGCATTCAAATATCACTTGGAGATTTATTCCTCTCGATGGATTATTAAACTTCCCTCTGAACATCCATAAATCAAAATATCAAACTGCAATCCATATACATTTTACAATATAAGAGGTCTTAATCGTATTTTTATTTTAATGATCAATTAGTTGTTTAAAGTGTGGGAAATTTATCATTACGGAGATTGACATCACTGCCTGTGAAAAATACTTTTGGACTTCTCATTAGCTGTAGTTAAGACTTAAAGTGGGTTCCGAACCATTGGTGATCATCACGTATGTAAACTATTGGCAATTGATGGATTTGAACTTGAGTCTCCGGCGAAGAAGGCTTCGTGTAGTTTAAATAACATAAATGATAAATTATTTGAATTGCATAATAGCTTGTATGTATAACCGCAATGGCTTTGAAATAAATCTTCTAAATATGTATAGCATGTGCCTTAAAGATTTAAATAAATCTAGTATTAAATAAACACGAAAATATTTGGTTAGCAATGGAACCAAAACGTTTATTCAATAAATTATATAATGTAAATTCATTGTTAATCCCCTGAGCTGTAGATATTATTGTAAGACTAGATTACTTACGTCAATAGCTCATTGAATCGTAAATTTCACTTCATGTTTCAGTACATGTTTCGACACACTGTCATCATCAGCTGAGTACTAACTTACTAGTTAGTAGTCAGCTGATGATGACAATGTGTCGAAACATGTACTGAAACATGAAGTGAAATTCACGATTCAATGAGCTATTGACGTAAGTAATCTAGTCTTACAATATATAATGTACATACCAAATTTAAAGTAGGATATTTAACATGGTAAATTATTTACATGAACTTTGTAGAATTCAATTAGTCTGTTGAACAGTTATTGATCACAAAACCACATAAATGAATAAACGTGTATAAATAAAAATATCGAGCTTAACTGTGGTTTTGTATAATCAATTTGAGGAGATGTTCCATTATTCCGAACCATCAAGCACAATTCGCCAATCCATCCAAATCAGTTTGACACGCGGTGGTGACATCCAACCACAGCCAATTTCCAAGTAAGTTTTGATAGGGTTTGACCTTGTCGAGAATCGACAGTGGTGTTATTTAGGCCTATAAATAACTTCTTGAGTAACATTAATATGACCTGTTGGTACTGTTACACGAATACAGTATGGTAAATTAGTTCAATAATTCAAGCATTATAAGAAATCTGAACGATTCCAATTTAAATACTCCAACAAAAATGATGTTTTTTTGTTGTAAAATATTGCGTCAAAATATGAAATACCTTAACCTGTAATGTTTAGTGTTTTAGTAATATTTAACTGATCAAGCGTCAAGTGTGAGGTAAACAGTTACTATTAATAGGTAGTATTATTTGATCTTACAGATAAATTTCAATTACTTACACTATTAACAGTAATTATGATTGATTCACATGTGTTCTGTGAGTTGTTGATGAATTTCATAAACGACATTAGTAGCCTTAAACATAAAAAACTATATAAATTCAACCACAGAAATAAAATTTTAGTATGGTTTTTAAAATTGTTTTTAAAACATAAAACGCTGTAAAATAAACCTCTGATTGTTTGTTAAGATCCTAGTATATCCATCGAAAGGGCCACAGTAAAAATAAAATGTCCAATTAATTCAGAAACGTGATTTTTCAACAATTTAAATGAAACGTTACTGCTCGTAACTCATTCAAGCAATTTACTCTGCGGGGAAACTCATTTCGTTGTAATACAAAGCTATTGTGAGAAATCCCTGAGGTAACAATGCGAAGCGTGCTTTTACCTTCTATGCATAAAGACCAAAGCTTTGCTGCTATTTACTAGTATATTTGCATTCTGACATAAAGTGTATGGTTAATCTAAATTATGAATGTGATATTTGAAATTTAAAAAAATGTTAAGCATTTCATTACATTGCTATTTTACCGGATGTCAGTGTTGATTAAATCATTAAACAGGTAACACTAAAGTAATAAAGGGTACAGCTTAATAATAATGTACAGCTTGTTTCTGAACCCTTTTGAAAAATGCATTTAAACGTAAAAACTCATATGCATATTTAAAAAGGTAAAAAAGGTGACAAAAAGGTAGCAAAAGACGAGATATTATATGTTTTACTTATCAATAATGTGTGAACGCTTTGATCAGAGAAAGAATCATAGTTGGGATCTTTTACCACAATAGGAGAGTTTTGTCCAGTTAAGTTTCTTAACTAAAAATAATACATTATTTAAAATCATTATTTCCAAAAGAATGTATTAATAACTACTTATCTGTGCTTGTTTTGTGTGCATGTTTATGCGTTTGGCACTTTTTATGGCTTTTAGAAAGACACAGAATTTAATCTAGTTTATTACCATCATTGATTGAGAGCCCAAAGACAAAATTATACCCAGTTCTAGTTACGATATCAGTTTTATGCAAACCAGTGACCTTCAGATTTGAAGGCGAGCTTATTGTATTACAATTAGTATTACTATTACTGATGCTAGATTCATTTATTAAAACCATTCAAACATGTATAAATATGTATGCGTTGGATTGAATAATGAATAATAATGAACATTCGTAACCATTTCACTTCAGAGTAAACTTATAATAATACTAAAAACTATAATACCTAACCTTTGGCGGGTGTCTCCTCCACACAGTATGTTGCACGTTGGTGATTCTCAACTAGAACTTCCAACTTGTTTCTTGTTTGAATACTCAAAGGAAGACTCAATATCCACTAAATTAGATGGTATAATTACAAGTTTATTTTGATCGCTTCCTTTTGTTCCAGAACTGTACCGCAAGATGATGAGGAACTCTTCTCTGAGCGCCTCAGGCTCGGACATTCCAGCCAGCATAGAGTACATCTCGGAGATCATCTACGAGACGCCTGCCACCAAGGTGCACTCGATACCCCCCTTCCCTGACTCGGCCGTCGCCACTGGTTAGTCTGTGCTCTGCATAGCATATAAACCCTGTACAGTAGTAGATTACAGTTATGTGTCACTAACTCTAGATACCAGACTAAATCATCACAACAACTACAGCCAACTGTTGAAAGGCAGCTCAGCTGCTTGGCCTAAGGCCTGAATACGTGTCCAGAAGCCGTGACTGTAAAAGGAGTCAACGCCATACGAGGATAGGTCATACAAAGGCCCTGCCACCCCACATTCATACAAAGACCGACAGAATGTCACTAGACCAGTCCGGAGAAAATCCAGTAGTTTTGTTGGTTCAAACTAGACCTAATCGTTCTTGATCAATATGCTTTCAATAAGCTGTCCTGACTTATAGAGTTAGCTGATTAAATTCCTAATTGCTCTGATATAACAAAGATTTTAATTTAACACACAACTTAACCTTGGAACCTCGTGTCTAGTAACCGTATAAATCAAAACAAATCACGGTGCATATTTAGACGCAAAGATGAAAAACCGATGTTGAGTACTCAACAATTGGTTATTGCACTAAACTTGGGTTCAAAAGAATCCGATTCTATTCCTGAAATTCTCAAAATTAATTTTTAAAACCAAAACTACTTGAGTTTTATCTTTCTAAATTCCTACTAATTTTAGTGAGACGTGAAACAGGTCAAATAAGCATATTATTTACTGTCAAAAATATATTTAACCTTCCACAGCCTTCTAATTAGAGGATTTTACAGGTGTTCCAGTGGTTAGAACAGAAGAGGCACTGATCGTCATCTTCGTGCTGATTCTGTGGGTCGCAGCGATAGCACTGTTTTTCAACAGGTGGGGAAAGATCCGCATGCTGGAGCCCTACCAGCCAAAGTTCCACCAAGAGCATCGCAGCAGCTGTCCCATGGTGGACATCAACCATCCGCCGATATCCCAGGTCTGCAGTAGTGATATGAACGGATATATAATTCAGCTTTAAAACACATTATACACTACTTCCCAATGCTGTGCAAAAACAAAAGTTATTTATTAGCGATTTATCATGTTAAATACATTTAAAAGGCAATTAGTGTAAGTGTAAATTTTTTTAAGCTCTACATTATTCTAATCAATTGATATTGAACAATTAATTAGGCTATGTATTTCACTATGTATTTCGTGTTAAGTATGAAATCAGGAATTTGATTGCAAGACAAATATGTTTGGCGAAACACTATCGTAATTTGCAGTTTTATTAAATGCCTCATCATCTTATATTTATGTATGCTATGTTTTTCCACATCATGAGAGTCGAATATGCAAATTACTTTAAGCCTTTATACAATAAATCCACTCACTCTAGTCGCTTGGGCACATTTAGTGACTGTAGATATCTGGTTACAGGCCACGGCTATCTGAGCGATTTTCAGTCCCAACGTAAAGGATAAGTTTCGATTAGCACATGACTTTTTGTTTTCAAATATTCATAGGTCAATTATCATTTTCCCTAGATTAGTTCTACTTTCAAATGTGTTTTAAGTAGCATAGTTTACACTCGATTTATTATGCTTTAGATTTTGATCATGCAAGGTAGTTTTAGTATAAAATACTTTTAGCTATTTACTTTTAGCTATAAAATACTTTTAGTACTTTTACCTATACTTCATATAGGATTTATATGAATTAAGCAAGAAAACATACAACTCTTTCTTCGAAGTAAACACATTAATGATGTGTTTCAATACTCTTCGCTGTTTGAGCACTATTAACATTTACAGATATGGTTTGAATTCAAATACAGGTTTCCAATTTTATATCCGTTTGAAATAAATAAGGAATCGTACAACTTGTGTTGGTTTTCACCAATATTTCACAATCGTAAAATAAATCTACGATTTCAACTTTCCTGTTAGCTGTATTCAACACTTACGATAGTATTTATTTTTTTTAAACTACAGTATTTGCCAAAATACTATCTTGGCTATCACGATTGTAAGTTGACTTTTAAAAAGGTATAATATGTCTTCAAAATAAATCAATGTATTACCTCTGTTTTGGATCCAAACAATTCAAATTCCATTTACCTATTTAGCATTTACATTTAGAGACTTAGCTAGATCTTAAGGCGTAGTGATATGCGTGTCATACAATTAGAAATCTTTTACTTTAGTGCAAGATGACATAAATAGGTCGCATAGCTTCAATTTGGTTTCAGTGATGTGATGAGTTTTTATGATTTCCGCAGTTGCATTTGTCTTACCAGTACATTTAAGGGTTACAATCAATTTAACAGGTAATCGAGGCTTTAATTATCACATAATATGAAAATTCCTTTATTTATTTTTAATTATAAGTAATTAGAGTTAGATTTCAAAGCATTTTTACTTTCCAAACATTCGATGGTACCTACTGATACTTCTAGGTTTTTACTAGGTTTTACTCTTAAATATTATGATGTATACCATTGTCATGTTAAAATTGTGGCGGCATTAAAAAATTACCTAAGTCATTTAAGCCGCTGGCAAATTGTGCTGGTAATTTTCGAAAAAATAAGAAAGATCAGTTAAGTTACTAGTTAGTTTAATAATCTATCGGCTTTTACTTTTAGATCTAAAAATAACTACTGTAACCGGTTATTTTATCTTACAATAAAAGCATCTAAACGTGAGGTTAGGGTTCTCAGTTATTACTCTTATATTTAACCGCTACAATATGTTTTTATCGTTTTAATTGCATTTTTAATTTATTTTTAACTCATCCAAACACTCAATACCTTTCCGAATTGAGAAACGCGGGCTCAGGGATATAGGTGGTAAATTAATTAGATACATTCAAAGAGACTCCCTTCTATAAATAGATCAAGAGGAATCCTTTGAATCCGCTCTTGGATTTGCTACCTGTTGAATTGGCATTACTATCTTTGTGTATGATCTTTGTGTATCATGTTATAAGAGTCAGCCGACAACAACAATTTGTATTTATATTACTATTTACTATGAATTGATTACTTCCTAAATGAAAATAACCTAATATAATTTTTACTATTCAGTTTAGTTTCTTGCTTGCCTTCTCAAGCTCCATCTCTGAATCTTGTGGTCAGTGGAACAGTAGTAACATACAAACACATATATTATACATTATAAATAATACTATACATACTATACATTCAAAGTAAAATACTTTTAAACTGTAATAAGTTAATGACGCTTCTATAGTAGCAATATTTTTGGGGGATTTCAGCTCAATAAGTTTAGTAGTATTTACGCTAATAAAAAAAAAAAAAAAAAACACACACACACATAATGTTCATGTTATATGATAGTGTCTAATAAAATTACACATGTTAGACAATGAAAAAGGTGTCTACATTCCCTTAGTGGGTATAGGGTGTGGATATAAAGTCAATGGTATTGGGAAAGAGAAAGAAAAATCATAGTGAATAATAATCCAACAAAATATGAATTATTGGTTGTAAATTGTAAAAAAATATATACTAAAACTTTTTGATTTGTACAACGGCC
Organism: Macrosteles quadrilineatus; assembly: GCF_028750875.1. Classification (NCBI taxonomy): domain Eukaryota; kingdom Metazoa; phylum Arthropoda; class Insecta; order Hemiptera; family Cicadellidae; genus Macrosteles; species Macrosteles quadrilineatus. The sequence continues at coordinate 59,717,634 of NW_026542602.1, read as the reverse complement.
TATAATAATATAAACCAAATTAAACCCTTTTGAACGCAAATTGTTTTATAGAAATTTTAATGAAATCTGCCCTTATAAAAGTTTCTCTCAATGTAACTCAGATTTAATTTTTAAAGTCGAGAATTTACCTTTCTCAAACACTAAAATGTAATTAGTAATAGTTCACAATCGATGTTTTATTGATCATAGAGTGTTACCAATAGGTTTTACATTATTACTTTTTGATGATTAGATCACCAAACAGTAGATTCTTTTTACATTTTATTTGATCATGCACGAAAAAAAATACTTTTTTACAAAACAGCAGCTTAAGCTGCATATAGGATAAGCGTTAGGCTTTCATTCATTAAGTAGGCCTAAATGCTTCACAAAATTCACAAGTATATCTTTATACTCTGTTTCACTATCTGATGATCAACCCTACAATCCTATGTTTCAGCATCGGTCGTCTTTCTCCAAGTTCAACGTCAATTGTCTAGAGCCCCCGCCACACTTCGCTGCTGTCCCACCCACGTACCGCTCCCTGGCGAGGCCCAGGCAGAACTCCGTGTTCGTCGGAAGCTCCAACAACATGTTCGCCGTCCAGATCAACCCTCCTAGGTACGCCGGAGCTTGGGGATTTCTTAAACAATAAAAAAATGACGAAAATATAGACAAAATGACCAACAACTAAGAATTTTTGATAATTTTAATTATTTGATTAACGCATCTTGATATTGACATTGAATAATGTAAAACCTTATGGTTAAGAAACTTTTTAATATGATTGTAGAATCTATATGGACAAAGTATTATCTCAAGATTTAAAAAATTTTGTGATAAATGTATTATTTATTTGTCTTCAGATTAGTAAAACTAAACAACCATCATACGATTGGGGAAACTACTTGGGAAAAGTACTATTTTGAAGTTTGGCAATACTATTTGTTCAAATTAATATTTTTAGATTTGAAAAGTATTTGATCGCAACATTACCATAACATTGGGTGAACATAGTTGACCAAAGTAACGTTATAAGTTTGAAGAAATTATATGACTTAGTACTATCATATTTAGATTAAGAATATTATTTAACCAACAGTATTACTTTGATATTGGGAAAATGATTTGATTGAAGTATTATCTTAGGACCAGGAAAAGTATTGTAAGGCTCCATGTGTTCGAGAGCTAATTGCAAATTACAAGTTTGGTTGTGTGTGAAAGGCCAGAGAAGGATTTGATCATAGAAATGAAAGGAAGAAAACATTTCCATATATGTATTTAATATTTGAATACCTAAGTTAGTAATACCGTAGTACACATTTTCAACAACATATTTAAATAAATACCCTTCTTACTCCAACGATTTTTTACTTTTTCTTTACGAACAGTTAGGAAGATTATAAAGATTGAAAAATCAATGTATTACTATAATTAACCTCTATTCATTGCAGAAAAACCAAGTCAGCCGTAGACATAAAATCTCTGGTGCTCAACGAGCGACCGCCAATGAGCAAGTCTATGCTGCCGATGACGGAGAGACGACCCTCGACCACAACCCTGGGTATGCGAAGATCCTCCTGTCTCCTTTCCCCACGACCATCATGTGAGCGTCGCCCGTCGTCCTGCTCGGAGTTCCTGCCAGGGAGCAAAGATAGACACACGTACTGCAACGAGTTTCTCAGTCCAATGCACTCCTTCGATCGGCGGACCTCCACCTCGGGTGACTTTTATTCCCAAAGGGAGCAGAGGAGGCCGAGCTTCAACAATGTGATCGCCCAGGTGACGGCGGAGAGGCGGCCGTCCTCCAGCATGTTGAGGATCAGCAACGTCTGAAAGTCCACGGGCCGGATCGACTCACTCCCGGAGTGAAAACTCGAGAGATTTAGTCACGTGACAAGTCTTTGATTGGAGTTATTTGTAATGGAGAGTAAAATGAGAGAAAGGTCTTTGAAAGATGCTGACGTTTCATTAATGCGCTCCAGATGCAGCTACTGAGGGTAAGTTTGAAGATAGTTCCGACTTAATGAAAAATTGATCAGGGATAGGGAATTGTTTGCTCGTTTTGAGTAAGGAAGTTATAAAAGGTATGATAAGTAAATTCGAAAGTTTGATCGAGTCATCAAACGTGGTGGTTAGCTTGGATGAAATAAATAATCTTATAAATGTGTAAAACTCTATTCTCGCTGGGTAAAATTTATGGTATACAAAATTACGTTTCATAGATTTATGGTGCAGAGTATTTGTTCTGAACATTGAATTTGAGAGAGCAAAAAATCTATTAAATTAAAAGTGTAAAAATATAAATACAGCAACATTAAAAGAGAATAAGAAGGAAAAGTACTAAGTCTGTTGACGCCCTTTTACTCGAAAACTGAAATCTTCACAGATGGTTCTTAACAGAACCAGTACGTTTCTTGGTACGTTCTATCTCAAGTATATTTCTTGGTTAGGCTTGTAAACAAAAATTGTAGATACAACATACTCAAGAAATTGTATGAGCTACTATGGAAAGATTCTTACACTTATATACAAAAATGTGAGTTTAATTGCTCTATTCGTACCAAACGAAATTTCTTTGTTTAAATTAGTGGAGGTAAAATTCATAGTGTTTTATACATCATGTTATTCTTGTTTAATATTAACACTTCAAACCCTATTTCTAAATCTGCACCACTTTTGCTCATTTTTCTAAATGTGAACTATTCTTCTCTCGGGGATTGTATTTGAAATGTTTCACCAATTTCAAGTTTGCTGGATCGGTCTGGCCCTTCATCGTTTGACTTATATTCTAAAGGGACAAGTAGGATTGGCCTACCATAACAAATGTTCACACCAATAACTCCGCTTTGGATCTATAACTCTAAATAGCTATTGCCTTAAATAACTGATTATTGGATGTTTTAACTTACTGTAAAACAATAGTTATGTTAAGAAGCTTAAAAGATTTTGTTTATGTAATTAGGGAATGTGATTGAGTGGTGATCTGCATATGATATAAACTGTGCCAAATAAAATATCAACGTTCACACTACTTTAAATAATTAGTCAATTATGCCAAAATATATCCCTAAATAAAAGGATAACGGAATAATACTGACAATAATTGCCGCTTTACGTTTAGCAGAGTTTAATAACATTTTCTAGTTAAAAAGTTTTAATTTTCTTAAAACCTTTACTGAGAATTTCCTAATATTCTGTCAGTAGTTGTGTTTCAATAAAAGCTTTATATGGTTCTATGCGCTGGCTCTTAATTATTACACGGAACAAAGGCACAATTCCACATATGGGAGGTTACATAAGTAATGATCAATAGTAATATAAATGTAATTAGAAGGTTCATGTAAATGTAATTTTGTACTCTGTTGTCGAGTTTATGTTAATTGTAATGTAGAAAAGGTGTTGCACGTACAGTTTTAATTAAAAAGGATATTTTTGTACAAACTATATTACCGTTAAATTATGTGTCTGTATCGTTCATATTAAGTAGTGTAGTCTACATATTTTGTAATTTTTGATGTCAAGTATTTACTGTATTCATAGTAACATACATTAAAATCTAAACAATGTGTACGATAATTAAATAATTATTTTCATGACACTTATTGAATCATTATTTGTTTGAAGAAATCGTATTTTATGGTAAATGTATTTTTAACGAAAATATGTTTTTGGTAGACTTACTAATGGTTTATCTTTACTTCATTTCTGGTCTAGCCTTGTTTTTCAAATGAAGAGGTATAGTTTTGTTGTTTAAGGAATTATTCGACTTTATCAATTGTTTGTTTATTTCAATGCTTATAGCAAAATCTGATAACAAACTAATGTCAAAAAAAGCTATTTTTAGTATTATAACACACGGAATGTGTGTACACCTGTTTTGTATTCACTTGTTTTGGGCTACTCTCCTAAAAGTATACATAGTAATACTTTATTAAACATAATCAAAGTGATATCATAAAATTAGTTCAATATATTTTTATATGTAAACATTTGTATATGGTTACAAGTCATGTATTACTCTAGCTAACAACGAAACTATTTTGATGTGAATTCTAATTAGGAATGCACAATGTTTTAATCGCAATTGTATGTAAAAATTATTTTTTAATTTATAATTCTAAAATTTAGGTTACAGTAAATTTTAGGTATTTTCTAAAATATTGAAAATATTGAAGGACCAACACACCAACTTATGTAAATAGTGATGTCTGTGTGTCGTTGTGTAACGGTCTGAGGTTTTTATCTTACTAAAGTTAATAATTAAATACAATATAAGTGGTTTAGTTTCTTTGCTGGTGACTATTATAATAATCAATTCTCTCATATAAATCAGTAAAACGTGCTACAAAATATGAGTTCGACATTCGTAAGAATTAAACAAATATATTTAGGATTTTAAAATCTTTGCTAAAATTTACGTAATTTAAAGCCAGGTAGCCTAATATGTTTTAATTTTGTATAAATATGTTAAACATTTTTTGAAACCAGTTCATGGGTTTTGTTTACATGTGCATCTACAAAACCTGTAATTCTTTGACTATTAAGTAGACATCCTCAAATCAAAATCAAATTTTATTTTATTTCTCATCAAATAAACATTGTTACGTTACTTACAAGCATTTTTACAAATATTAAATATACAATATATACTGCAATTGCTAAAATATAAATAAACTAAATGAAACCCACATGGGAAAACCCGTGGGTGGGAGTGAGTCGTTATTGAACAAAAAGAAATTATCCTATTACAACAGTAAAGCTGTAAACCTGGCCAACGGACAATTATTTAACCAAGTCAAACTGAAAGTACCAATTATATTTAACTATTAGTATCATCGTATTTTATTAACTACCTTAGTTACTTAAACTAAGGGAAAATATATTATTTTTTAAACCGCGCACTTTGTTAATACACTCATTCATATTTTGTTATTTGGCAATGAACTAGCTATAGTCTGTTAATGGGATGTCTACTTCGGTATCAAAAGTTGATCCTTCATTCTTAAGGGTTAAAATTTCACAATGTAAAGTGGGTAGTATTTTCAGTAACTCATTACACTATCCGAAGCTGAAAACAGCTCCATGTTTCTAAAATTCTAACGTTCATCCTGTAAGCTTAGGCTCAGAAAACAGCTGTAAAAATCATCAGAATAGTGCGAAATAAAATGTTTAACTTGAACTTACATAGTTAAGATTTTCTCTTTAATAATTACTAATCTTAGAAGGAAACAATATATGATCAATAGTTTTAGCCAAATAAGTACCTTAAATTACAAGAGTACCTTTTCATTGTTGGTCTATTAAGCATATCAGTTGTATGGATGAATTACCAATGAAAATTGTAATGGGAATGCTATGGAACGGATACAACATCTTGTTGGAGATAGAAACATGTTTAAAGAGTCAGTCTGGTGGCTATTTCACAATATCTTAATATAACTGCATTCAAGGTAACACAATTCATAATTAACAGCATAACTATGTTGTAGTTGTAATTTTTAACAGAACAATGATCGTTGGACGTTTGAATTAGTTTTTATAATGAATTGTATTGAATATCAGTTAAGACTGTAGTGAATTGAAAATACTGTATTTAGTTGTACGATGTTTACCGTTAATTCTAGAGTAGTTTATGTATTTTACACTGTAAAGTTATTATTATTAATAAAAGAATACTAAATTTTCTAAACTTCAATTTTGTTAAGTATCCAAATTCCACTTTTAAATAACATATTTATTGGAATGATTCAGGCTTTTTATACATTGAATTAGTTATATATCAAAGTTGTGTGGTGACACTTCAATCACGTTAACTTTCATATGTATTAAAATAATAATAGAAAATACGAAAATCATTAATTTTGTAAATATTATATTTCGTCATCTTTCTCTCACCTAAAATTTACTTTCCATATAAACTAAAATTCGACCTTAAGAAACGTACGGAGTGGAAGAGTTGCATGGATCAAATTATGAGGCAATTTTTGGGAAGTATGTCTGTGGGACAGCAAACAAATAGAAATATTTCTATGTTTTGTAAATATTGTCAAACTATTAATGTAACACAACTAGATGTCAAAAATAAATAAATTATCGTGTAAAATTAAGTACTTTTGTTAAGTTTCAGCAAATACCATTGCTTACGATGGCGACGTATTTTACATAATGATTACTATAAACTAAATATGAACTAGTGTAAGTGTGTTAAAAAATATCGTTTACAGTTTTGTGTTTTACACTTGCTACACACAGCTCCTGAGATGTATTCGTTTGAATTAGAAAAATGTCATTCAAAGCAGCGTGACCTCACAAACAAAACTTCACGAATCCACAATGGATATAAGAATTTAATAAAGCAAAATAGGTCAACCTTAGTCATCTCTTACACAAGCTGCAACGTTGAAATAGACATCCTAGACATTGTTTACAAATATTATCAAAATCATTCTCCCAACTTAGTTTAAAAAATATATTACAAAGAAGAAATAAACGGATTTCTAACTAGTGTCTTCTTTGGTGGATTTTTTACTTTATTAGACTGGGACTGGTGGCGTCGTCCTGTAATCCAGCTACTAGCAGGTCACGAATTGTGGATATTTATAGGCATGCACTGTGGATGCGATACTCCCTGGTGTGGATTAACGTCCGCACGGGTGAGTACTACGACTATCCACAGTACTATCCTGATAATTAGACCAATTCGTATATACCAAGGAAAAAAGTGGTTCGGATTCCACTATAAACTGTAGGTCCCTTAGTCGCCATTAGCTGTATGGGCTAATTATTAACAGCTGTGTCTAAGGAATATGTCGGCCTTAGTCACTAACAAGACTACAAGATCGCGCCACTCATCCTACACTCATCTCCATTCATTCTTGGCTTAAAATACCTACTTTGTATGGTCGCCATTTCAAAGAAAAGTATTAAAGTAAAAAAAAGTATTTCGTAAAAAGGTATGAAAGTAAATTTAAAACATATCATTGTGGTTAACTAATAGCAAATTTGTACGATTTAAATATGAATAAATATTATTTTTATATAAATTAAAATAATTCAATTACACCTTCAACAGAAATGTTCATCTACCGTACTAATAAAATAACCATAGTGTCGTAGTTGTACTGTAAATGGAGCAATTGTGCTGAAACCTTTGATGTATGTTGTGTCATTATCTTCATCAACACAAAATGTAATTACATTTCGCTTGATGACGTAACAGCTTTCATTTTAACTTTGTGAAATTTATTATAATTACAAATATTGACGTTAATACTTGTATATCACTATGAATTAGATTCATATCTCGTTAAATATCAATGTGTTTTAGTGCAAAGTAGAGAATGATGGGAGTTGAAATGACGAGATGATTTCTTTGACTATCAGTTTTTTCACTGGCTATTGTGGATGTTCTTTATCCCAGTTTTAAAGAACAGCTGGGTCTAGTTTTAATCCGTGAATAAATTGTGCACTTTCTATCATCGAACCGGTAAGATTTTTATTACTAAAAGGGCTCGGTATTCACTTAGCTAATATACACAATTAACTCTGTTCCAATAAATTACTGTACGTCAATTTCGTTCGCAAAATAAATTTATAAATCAACTTAACACAGATACTAAACAAAAGTGACTTGAATTAATTATTTGATACATTCTTTTAACACGTCCTGAATGACTTTTAACCACGAAATTTAACATTTACGTTGTAAAATTTAATTGAAACATAACCAATTGCTACTTATATAACAAACGTAGTGAATCGTTTTAGTAAAATTTTGAATATTTTTTTTACAAATACAAGACTTTCAGACATTGTTTCCCATAAAAAATAACCTATAAAATAACAAAAAACGGATTTTAGGAAAAAAGCTGGTAAGTTTAATGACCAAAATTAATTTGTCATGGTCATTGTAATTCTAAAATAGTGCAATCTCTCATAGCTGTAACAATTACCATTCAGAAGTTATTGCAAATTTTCTGATTTTTGCCTTTACCTAAAATATCATAGTTACTCCCATAGCTTACCCATTATAAAGTTTGTTGACAAGCTAATAGGAGAAAGTATGTATCAGATTGCTGATACCGATATTATTTACATTACAGCTCAGGGGCTAAAAACATGGATTTTAAATCATGTTTATTTCCTGTTATTCTGTATATCCTTGCACATTACACCCCCATTATAATATTAATATAATGTAGTAACAACGTTTTCTGTGAAATTTGAAAACTAATAAGGGCCAAGGTAGTTGGAGGCTGCTCTAATTACGATTCCGCAGCACTAACACCGTCAAAGGATTAATCAATATCACTAGAAAAGTACAGCCTAATTAAAACGGATTTGTAAAAGTGTTCTTTTTTATCCTGCACAGTTGTTTTTTAAATACAAAAGTAATTATAAAAAGTGAAACAGTTATACTTGTAAATAAATTTTGTTACTACAATAGTTTAATTACGAGGAAAAACTACTTGAATTTTATAATTAGATCTTTATTAAATTGGATTTTGTTTACTACAAAATAACTTCTTTTTCTTAATCAGCAGGGATGTGTTATTGTATTTTTAAACTAAACAAGAAGACAACCAATAACAAATATTTACATTTATAGTGTTCACTAACAATTTGATTATGTGCATGAGATTGTAATTGATATTCGATTGGTATTTACAAAACCAATGGGTAGCTGATAAAAAGATTTTCAGGTATATGCTGAATTAAAATAGATCCGTATAAAGCATGTGTTCTACACTCAAATAAATACATATTAAAATACATGTTTCAAAAAACAATCAACTCAGTGTCTGGTGACATACTACTGACATATCTTCCTACAAATGACATAACATCATTGTTTACCTCAGGTGTACGGGCGTTGATTAACTTGACAACCAATTAACTTCGTGATTAACTTAGAGACTGATGCTGCAACAAACCGATAATATTCACAATATACAAGGCTATTTTAATACAAGGCATTGAACTAAATCCGCACAAAAAAAAATCAATATTAATATTGTAGCAAATAATATTAATAGTATTTTTAAATTTGAGTGAACTTAGGCGTAACGATATTTTCGACTTTTATAGCTTTTCGTAGACAAGTTATTATAACAACATTTACAACATCCTAGTTTAAAACAGGAAAGTACTTAAAATATTAATACATATTTCAAATAAAACTATAGTATACCTCCGTATTATCTTTCAGTATACGTAGTAAAGCTATGTTTTTATTAGTATTATGAATTGTGCCAAATAATCTTTTGTTAAAATGTAATTTTTGTGTACAGCAAAAGCAGTTTGGTGAGAAAATGTTTTGAGATTCTCATTTTCCTGCCAAACATTTATCTTGGGATTTGTGGGGAAGCTTTTCCCTACCCTTGGTACACAGATTTCTAGCTTAACTTTCAAAGTGACTCAATGGAAAATCACTAAAATAAATTGTGATTCACATAGATTTATCATGATTTTACAGTGTTTTAATATTCGATCGTGTAAAGTTTCGACATAAAACATAAACTTTAAGTTATTTAAATGAAGTTTTAGCATTGTTAAAATATAATATTTTACTAGTACGTCCCATCGAAAAGTATTTGCTTTAAATTTGTTACTTAGCCTATTTGATAGGACGATTAAAATGTAAAATATAGCAAAATATAGTGATAAAATTAAAACTGTTCTAATGTTAGTTCCTGAATGTTTTTTGAAAGTACAGTATGACGATTTTTAGTAAAAGATTTTTATAAACAGTTTCAAACAAGATTTTTTAATATCTCCACATAAAGTATACCCACTTAATGGAAAGGTACAATTATCATATAAAGTAAATAAATGAAACGTCTAAAAACATATATTTACGTTATCAATCATTTTAGCCTCTGGATTGCTTAAATATAATCAATTGATAATGTAAACTCTTACCTTGACAATCCTTATTGTGGTTGTCCGATATTAATTTCGGACCCGTAGGTCCATCTTCAGTCGGAAGTTTAGGGAGACCAACCCTTATTATAGGATCCACCCGATGGGTTTCGTAGAAAGTATGTTGACATTTAACACGATATACATTACAGTTGACATAAATAATATACAGAGGTTAGGGGTAAAAACCATGGTTTAAAAAAAGTGGGATAACCTCACTTTAGTCAGGGAGCACGTTGCTGGCAGAACTGTCTTGTCCCGCTTTTTTTAAACCATGGTTTTTACCCCTAACCTCTGTATATTATTTATGCCAACTGTTACGTGTATCGTGTTAAATGTCGACATACTTTCTACGAAATTCATCGGGTGGGTATTTGGTCTCCCTAAACTTCCGACTGAAGATGGACCTACGGGTCCGAAATTAATATCGGACAACCACAATAAGGATTGCTAAGGTAAGAGTTTACATTATCAATTGAATATATTTACGCTTATACTGTTACTCACAAGACGGTAAATATACAAAAAAGATGGTAAGAGGTTTATTTTCTTTCCGTAAATTTAATAACACGTACAATGCTGATCAAGAAGTTATTCAATTATCATAGCAAAATGATTATTTGGATTCTGCAGGGCTTAGCCAAACATAAAATACAATAGTCTTGGTTCTAAAATACTGCCGTAATATACCTCGAGTAGTTAACTAGCCAAAAATACACCAAGGAAATGCGTCGTATGTTGGGTGAATGCGATGAATAATAACTTCAATAACAAAAGAAAATGAACACAGTATACACATATTTTTCATGCTCTGTGGAACAAAGCCAGTGTTAAATTAATAGATACAGCTTAATCATACATTATAAATGAAGATAAGTAATACAGCTTCCCTGGTAATTCTTGTTTTACACCACATTTACAAGAATGATGATACTAGTTTACCACGCATTTGTGAAATAAATTATCCTTCTTAAGCGGAATATCAACCATTTGTTGTGGTGGTAATAAAGACGCGTTTTAGCGTTAGTGAAATTTATGTGGTGTTTTCCATATGAGTAAATTCACTCTTTGCTCCTAAATCGGTTTACAAGAACTATAGGTGACCATGCTATGAACAGATTGTTCATTAACATTACATTTTTAACCAAACTGTTAATCTAGACATAATTTGATTAATTTTAATTTAATGGACGATTTAAAAATCTTACACCTTATAAAGTGTACAGTGGTCAGACATAGTAGACGCCCAGAATGTGTTATTTTCTTGTTATTATATGTATATCGCCAACAAGTATTGCACAGACAACCCGATGACGTAACATGCTGCAAGTGACGCGACACTATGCAACCCCTGGTGTCCTAACTGTCAACCACATTAATTACCTTGACAAGATAATCAATTACGTAATTAGATTGGCCACATGTTACAATCCATCCAAAAGAAATATATCAAATGTTGTTTTTTTATAGTTACTGCTTTATTAAAAAAATTGGGTAAGATATAAAACAACTGTTGCAATCCTTTTTATATTCGCTTTCCCAGTAATAATTATTGATGAATCCTTTGACGGTACCAGTACCGTGGAGTTGTAATTATTGCAGATGCTGATTACTTTGGTAATTATTTTAAAATAGCAATACAATTTTTGTAACTAAATCCTGTTTGATTGAAACAAAGGCGTAATGTTACCAGTGTGAAAGTGTGTACAAACTGAAGGAAATCGAAATATATAGGCTTATTAGTTACAAACATTTATATTTTTTCAAATATTTCTATCACATTTATTGTCAATACAATTTCTTGATTGCAATGAGAGTAATTGAAAGTATCATACAACAACGTGATGGTTCAAATATCATATTGAAAGTTGACACTTTGACTTCCAATGATTTATAATGCGGGTTGATATGCAAAACAGATAAGCATTGATTATAACCTGGGTGTCTTTCAAATATATTTATAATATTAATAATTGACACAGCATGTATTATTTTCACAGTATTCTCCCAACAAAAGGTATAAGGTATAAAGACTATTTGTGATATGTTATTATATCTGAAAAATTAACACGCGTTTTAGAATTGTATTACATCGCTAGGTTAGTGCAATGATTTTTCAGTACATTATCTCTATATTTGTTCCTAAAACTAACAAATTCCTTTTTAAGGTTAACCACTTAATGGATAAATTATAATGATATTCATTTGCATTATATCTTTATTGCCTAAGTGTGTGAAAGTCATTTGTTCGTTTACAAAAATATGATTTACAATATATCAACACGATGCAATAGGCTAACTAGCAGTTTATTTGGTTATTTAAAAGAATATGTAAATATGTAATTGGTATGTGTAATTGGTTCACTAGAATATGTAAATGTAATAATGAGTGAACACTTCATTTTTCGTCATCTGGCATAATTTTTAGAACGATTTAATACATTACCAATAAACTAGGTATGCGTGGATACAAATGTTCAAATTAAATCAAACTAAAAATTCCGAAAATATCAAATATTTTTCCTCTAAAAGAGTTTAAATATTATAAATATAACTTAACTGTTAAAATATTTTTGCAACAGAAGATGTTTTTCCTCCTAAGATGACATTCATAATTTAAATTAACCATGCATATGATGGCAGAATGCAAATCTAAATAGCAGCAAAGCTTTGGTCTTTATGCATAGAAGGTAAAAGCACGCTTCGCATTGTTACCTCAGGGATTTCTCACTATAGCTTTGTATTACAACGAAATGAGTTTCCCCGCTGAGTTAATTGCTTGAATGAGTTACGTTTTATTTAAATTTATAAAACATTACTTGATTGAATTTATAGTTTTTCCCATTGCTTGATTTTCTAGGATCTCCATGAAAGAGGATTACATTGATGCACGTTTTATAAGCAATTTGAGTAAGTTGTATCGATGGATTTTATAATTTACTTTATGCTACTCTAGTTTATGTTTATAGGACTACTAATATTGATATAGACACCTATCTTCATCACTTAACATACATAACCCTGTTATGGAATGGTAACTTTAAATAGTCAGAACATTTTTAAAAATTAGTTTAAATTTACTATATACATCAGACGAAATAAACTGATAACACATGTCAAAGAAAATAATGAATTACGTGCCTAACTATGTATGAGCAGCATTACAGTCTTGTTTTATTAAATGTTAATATGAAATAATTTTTAAAGATTAATAATGTTTAATATGTTTTTTTAATAATAAGATGAAATAACTTTTTCTGACTTCTTAAAAATATTTTTTCCTTAATAAAGTAAATCAAACAAATCATTATTATTAGTAATCAGTCATTATACAGGCCTATCAATGTTAATACACCATTTACTTAAATCTCAATTGAGTTAGTTTTGTTTTTTTTTTTTTTTAATTGTATAATGGAATAAGAAACGGCTTATTAGTTGTTGAACCGAATGTTTCTGCAATAAAAAATATAAAAAACAATACTTATATCCTATCGTTACATAGTACAACTGCACAATTCAAGAACCATATTAAATAGACTGCTTTTAAATTCTTTGTAAAGTATTTAGCTATAACTTGTAGTGTTTTTTTTTAATTGCTCAGTTTTGCTTGGTAATAGATTTTCACTATAGGTTCCTTTTCACCTGATTCCATACCCTGAAGCTTCACAAAATTTTCATTTTACTGATCGACGATGGCAAACGCCCGCAATAATTAGTCAAAACTTAAATGAACTCAGATACCTATGTTAATATTGTCTAATGTGGTTTAAGTTTCGACAGTTGTATTAATAGTTTATCCAAGGACTCTGCTAATATTTTAGATGGTGGACAATGAATAATGATGTTCATATGTCAATATTCGTTACCCTCACCAAATCTATGTTTCCGTCGTGATGATATATTGAAGCTTTATACAGCTTAGGCAACAAATTGCAGAGTATCATGTCAGGTTAAAAGCACAGCGTGGTTGAGTGAGATTGTCGTCTGTGCGATATTCCCAGATTATACCATCGGACATGACGTGCTGATGACGTCACTGAGCTAATAAATGCATTATAACTCCTTAAAGATTTACTATGGACCACCTGAAGACTTCAAGATCGCGCCACTCATCCTTCACTCATTCCAATCATAATTAACTTAAAATATGTACCTTCGTATGGTCGCCATTTCAATTAAAAGTAAAAGTGTATTTTTACATTCCTGCTTGTACACTTGTCCTTAAACTGAGGATGAAATTATAAGTCATAAAACCTATAAAAAATAGAGAAATTGGTATGTTAACAACAACGTTTGTAAAACAGCTTGTAGTTCATAGTAAAGAAGATGGATTTGAATTCATCACTGTATTCTAAAAATGTTTGAAGTATACCAATCATTTGTTTATGTATTTTTTTTATTTAAGAGTATGCTTTTAGTATGACGAATACTATTTGTTAGATTTTTACCCCCTTTTCATGTTGTGTTTTTTATTATAAATGACAGTCCTTTTTATGCCTAGTGATTGTTCCATTGCGAACCGAAACTAGTTGGTATCGCCGCCATATTGAATTTCAAATAATACAGGTATTTAAACCACTTATGGTAAAATTACGGATTTATTGTACAACATACAACGTACAGAGTAGAACTATAAGTAAGTGTAAAACCTTCCAGCGACAAGACAGATTAGAGCGATACGTCTTGACGGAAGAGAAGACGTTGTTTTGACGTAAAAAACATTGTTTTTGTGTAAAGTAATCTATGACAATTACTCCAATATTTTAAATTGAATATCTTGGATAGTTTAGAGGATGATATAATACTAATTTTCCAGGAAATCCTACTTGCAAATAGTATTTTGATGCTCTGCATCAATACATAATTGACCGTCTGCTATTCTCTACATATTACATTAGCCTAGCCTACATTATCAATTACTAATTGAGATGGGGACGCCACGTAGGTGCGTATTTTAACCGTTATATGAGTGAAGGATGAGTGTAAAATGAAGTGTGATGATCTGTGTAGCTTTGTTACTGACTAAGATCAGCTGTTTTATCGGCCAGGATCATTTATTTCCAATGATCAGGATCAGCTATGTCCAGATTCGAGCTTTCAAAAAGCTACCAACTTGTCTCGGGATCGAACCGGCGACCTTTTGTTTGTTTAGCGAACATTTTAACCACTCAGCTATCCACTCAGTCAACGACAATTTCATACAAATGTCCTCCTCAGTGGCACATAGATTAAACAACATACAAAATCTATGTAAGGTTTATTCCAACAACTTTTACTGTCAGGTCAGGTAAAAGGAAGAATCTTTAGCTTCCATTTCATACTGTAGCTCAACTAGACAAGACCATTTCAATGCTGCTTGCCACTATTAATATTTTATTTTTCAATACACTTAAGTTAGTACAATACTTGTTTGAGTGTAAAGAAAACTCTAAAATAAAATATTTATTTATTTATTTTTGTGATGTTTATCCTTATACATTAAACGTTAATATATAGTGTAATTATACGAATTATCTTCTTCATCAATCATAACAATATAGAATGATTCACATTGTCCTTTACAGTAACCAATTATCGTTGGGTCGATCAAAGTGCTGAACTTCAAAGTGCTGAACTTGAAAGTGCTTCCTTTGATGTATTAATGCTTCCATTTCAAATGACTTGCTTGTACCCACACGTACGTAGGAGTGCATTGCAATAACTGAATTTATTGATGATTTGATTAGAAGTGAATAATTGCTGAGTCAAAATTAGAGAATGGATATTTCAAAAGTTTACTTAAGAATTTTGTATAAATTAAATACATTGTTGCAACAAACCTGCACGATAAGCGAATTTTTATTTTCCTGGTCATATTTTTAATAAAAAAACTCCATAAAAATTAAAGTTGAATCCCCTACTTATATAACATTAGTTTAACAAATGTAGGGGTTTGATAATACAGGGGAAATAATAGAGTGCTTTATTGAGATATTAATAGTTCAGTTTTGAATACATTTATTTCCCGAATGTTATCCAAATGTGTTTATAAACCAGCAAAATAACATAAATTAAAAACATAAACTAAACAACATAAAACTACTTACAGTTTACTTATTTTTCATAAGAATGACATGAACATTTTCAATTTACAGTTTTTTTTTTTTTTTTTTTTTTAATTCCTCTTCACCATTCAGCGCATAACAATGCATTAATATACGACATAATTTGTTTTGTATGATTTACAAGACGGCTTTGAAAGAAATTGCGAAATTTTATGTTTTTTTAGATAGTGTTATTTGCCTCTGGGGAGATCAAAACGAAAAAGTGAATCGGTCTTTGGTTCAGGTCTTACCATGAGACCTGCAGTAATAGCTTATTCTCTACATAGCAAATTCATTAAAAGTAAATCAATTTCTTAAACCAAACAGTTTAAGTATTAAAAATACATGAAGAATCAAGTTTATGTACCAATGATACTTCAGGTTTTTTTTACATCTGGTAAAAGATATCTTAAACTTAGATTATGACTCTGTAAGCTTGTCCACAAAAGTTAAGCAAAGCAGATCGTCCTCTGGTTGATTATTAAAGTTATTTGTGCAAGTACATGTCGTTCGTAAAAATTGTTTACATTGATTTGATTTAAATTGGTTTAGTAATTGTCATTCGAACATACTGCAGAAGAATTCAATATTATAGTAATACTTAGTAATATAATTGTCAGGTATGTATCGCTATGACCTTTTCACCTACGATATTTCTCGAATTAAGGATTATTTGACTGACATAATGAAAAATAAAGCCCAGCTATCAACTTGGGACGAGCCTTTAATAACGATAGCTGTAAACTGTGACAGCTTAAAAGCATGAAGAGCTTTTAGGGATTTAGAGTCCCATCATGATCAGGAACTGTTTTATGTGACAGACTACGGACTTTCCAAGTTTATAGTGCGCAAATACCTACTTCAGGACGTAATCCACGAAGAATCTTCGTCTCTTAAAGCATTTTGAATTATCTACTTTTTTATTATGGAATTTAAATATGGAATACATAAATAATTAAATATTACATTATTACAGGGATGAAAACACCAAAGAAGATTTATTTTTATTATGATATGTCCAAAGAAAAAATTCGCTGTATCGTTGTTCATGAACATTTGGTTTCTAAATAAAGTATTCAATGTAAATTGTACAGTCGTTTTATTATTTTATGTGTCGTGAAATTCAAATTTTCAAGGATGAATGAAGAAAACGTAGCTAAATTTAATACACAAATTAAATTCTTGTCATTTGTAATAAGTTTTTATCAATTAGAATAAAAAATTAGGTTTTGGTGTGAATAAAATTTAGCCTCGTATAAACTAAAAGACGATTATATAAATATTACGCTAGAAGGTCGGCTTTCTTTTGCAGCGTTGTTGAAAAAGATAAGTTCAATCTAATTACGTAATTAATTGGCTTTTCAAGGTAATTAATGTACCTGGCAGTTAGGACACCAGGGGTTGGGTAGTGTTATGTAATTGCAGGATATTATGTCACCGGTATCTGCTAAGAACTTGTATCTGACATACAAATTATACATCTCACCATGGCATAATATAACTATTAAACTAAGAAAGATATGAGGTGAATCAACTAACAGGAGTTAATGAATGTTTTGAGTTAAATCTTTTGATGCCCTTAAGTGCAGTTAGTTCTTCAATACAGAGATAGTTCTTCTCACTCACCAGGCCTTTATACCTTACATATAACTTAGGTTAGAGTCAAAGTCCGGGCCAAGGCAGCACTACACATTTTACTTGCGAGATTTAAACCTTTACATCTGGGATAAAATATATACATCGCTCTGCAATTGCAACCGCCATGTCGCTACTATTATTCACTGATTTCTGTTTTACATTGTATTCCCCTTTCTGCTAATATTTATATTAATAATGCACGATCACAACCTGTATTTGAATGGTTAATTCAAAATTACTATGAAGTACAGCATATAATTACGTGTAGTTAATTACTCCGAAGAAAAACTATGTATACGATATAGAATTGATAGAATGTTGTTTATTAGTATGTTTTATCATCTAGTTATTCTTTCATGATTGTATTTAATTGCATGGTGATGGTTGTAGTACAAAAAATAATGATAAAAGATGCATTCACTATAAGGAAAAGTAAAAAACAAAGATGGCGTCAGACACGTGGACCGGAAGCGGCAAGCGGTTGTCGGCCATTACTGGGAGAGCTTCCGGTTGAGAACTTCCTGTCTCTCTGACAGCCTATGCGGAACTGATATTATGGAGGCTTAGATTTGAGATTTCAGCATAAAAGGGTGTTAACAACTCTGTGTTAAGGATAATCTCTTTGCAGATAAAGAAGACTTTTCATTTGTGAGATTGTTGTGAATTAGTTCTATAAATATGTTTAGGAAAGAAACATGTTTTACAATACGTTTCCAAACAAAGCACATATCAAGAGACATAGCAAGACAAAAAATATCAAGATTAACATACAAAATAATTCCCTGTGATGAAACACTTGAAACGCTTTGCAAACAACGAACACAAGTTCGTAGTTGCAATTAGTACAAAGTTAGTTCGTTGCCTCTGTATAAGAAAACGGCAAAAGTCCCGGGAATCTTAAACTATTGTACGTTTCGTTTTGTGGCTTGCTTATTTAGAAATAGTATTTAGACTAAATTCGAAATATGTGAGACCAATTATACCTTTGACTCAACATCTGTCCGTATGTTGTCATCTGACCTATATTAACAAAAGCGTAACATATTTCCCCCTCAAATAAAATTTTCTTGATAAAATAAAATGATTACCTTATCCAACCACAGTTGTTGGTATGAAGACTAGTTTCGTTTCTTAGAACTTGATCAGGTCAATTTGTATGCAACCACATCATCAATGTACTTATAAATTGTGGTATGTCAATAGATTATTTAAAAGATTGTCACAATCACAATAATTTAAACTGTTTGATAAAATCGTTAAAATGGAATAAAAATGTATAAACCTGATTACAACTGTACCAGCACTGTCGTCTATCACTGCCACTGACTAAACAAAACTGACTGAATCTTGATGCTTCTTCTTCTCGCCAGTGCCTCCTGTATTTCACATAATTTATCGATGACCTCTCTAACGTTTCCGATATAAAAAATATATTTATTTCATTATGTATTGACTTTACAACACCTCGAAAGATTTATTTACTTATTTATTTATTTTTCTGGAAACTTAATTTTTGTAAAGTATACCATAGTAGTAACAGAGTACGTATTTCGTCCTCAGTAACACAAATTCTTATTACGTACTTCAGTTTACCATTTATAAAGCTTAGTATAAAACTTCTTCTGATAAGATGGTCATCAGACCTAAGAGAAGATTTTATAGGCTATTTTTCGAGGGAATCAATATTTAGATAACCACTGTAATATTATTAAATATTTCATATGATGGTTTGATATTTTATGTTATTAGTGATATTAAATTCAATGAATATAGTATTAAATTGTATTCAGAAAGTGTATAGTTTGTACAAAATAAAGGGATTTAATGTACATAAATATTTCACATTGAAAACCACTGTCTCTTCGAACCTGCTTCGAACAATTAAGTCATCAGATTAAAAAATATGTTAAAAAAATTTATATACTGTATATGAATGTTCACTTAAATGACTCTCGATTTAATTAATTCATACCAATAGCAATAGTGTAATTAAAAAATGACTTTACAATATTATAAAATGTGTTAATAGTCATATAAATAAAATATCCAAAAAAACTAATAAATATAGTTTAATTAGAGTTTTTTTACTAAACTAACATTATAATTAACCGTTAAGCTGCAGACTCTTGGTGGTAAACTATTAACGTTTAAATCTTAAAATTTATTTCAGAAAATCCTGATTACATAAAACTTTTCAAAATATAATTTACGGTCAGATAACAAAAACTAGATGCAAATTTACACGTCAATACTAATTGTTGAGAAATCTTTTTATAAGAATTATAAATATTGGAAGTGAGATGACCTAGAAGCTTAAATGCTCGAATCTCCATGCACTCACCCCCCCCCCCCCCTAATACTACCCCCAATCATTCACATCTTATTTACTTATGTTTAAATTGTTTTAATCCAAAACATACATTATTTCAACAAACATTATACACTCAATTTGTGAACATATCGGCTACCTATAATTTTTTTAAATGGCTTTTTCATAGTGTCTAAATCTTTATTTGAATTAAAATTGATAATTTATTTCTTGTTTATATATTCAGTCTTACTTTCAGGTAAATACGTTTTAATAAAGATTCTACTGGCAACATAAATACATTATTACCTGGAAAGCTTTGTTACTGTTATGTGAAACACACCTTGGGAGCATAACGCCTTACTATCACACGAGTTTACTTCACTTTTTTTGGAGGGAACGTTGAATAAGTTTACGAACTAAAATCAGTGATTTCACTATCAAAAGTTATTTAATTTTGTAAATTGAAATTACGAGGAACAATAAAACGGTCGTTTTTAGATGTTAATGAATACGTATTATCACAAAACACCTCATAAACTTCACTAACGCTAAAATGCGTCTTTATTACCACCACAACAAATGGTTGATATTCCACTAAAGATGGGTAATTTATTTCGCAAATGCGAGCTAAACTAGTATCATTATTCTTGTAAATTTGTGGTGTAAAACAAGTAATGTTACCAGGGAAGCTGTATTACTTATCTTCATTCATAATGTAGGAATAAGCTGCTAACAACGCTTTGTTTGAATCAGTGTGGAAACTTCTGCTCACAAAATTGTATTGATATTTTAGAATCGAGTGTTTTAATTATAATATCAATCAATAATTTAGACTCTTAAGACGTAATTTTCTAGTAGACATTTTTTTACAATGAAGGACTACGACCATAACCCATATGGAAGTTCGTTAGAAAGAATAATTTTTCAATGAAAAAGGAATAGATTCTTTATCGCTAATTCTTCAGTTATACATGGTAAAACTTTAATACACAACATCATAATGTAAATATTTTTGCTCTGGTTTAAATATTTCACTGTTTTTCTATAATTCTAAATACTGATGGAAATCCAAACTGCAGGATCCTGCAATATTATCTTCTTACATTACTGAACAAACCTTGATTCCAAGATTTAATATTTTCTGAGTTATTTTTGTATTTAGCTCTTAAATTCAAAGGTCCATCTCAAACTTACTTTATTATTACCTTTACTTTCTTACCAAGAGTCATGTTTTGTATGGACTTTTTATGTTATTTAAACTAAGCACTGCCAATTTACATTTTACCTGCACAAACAATAATAACTTTGATACTAATTAATTATCTTATTAGGGAAAACTGTATGATGCAGAGAAGAGTGCTGTGCTTGTTACTTATTTACACTTATCAAAAGCTAAATATTTCATTTTATATACATGATATCGATCGTATACAAATTCCTCCATTATGTAACTTACAAATATGTTAAATAATATAGTTAATTTAGATATTAGTATACATGTTATGTATTAGATCAACAGTTTGATTCAATCGAAAGTTAGTATGGATCGGAAGGTGTAAATTCACAACATTAATTTTGAGTGTGTTTTATCTCGAGTTTGTAGGGTTAAAAAATAAAAATCAAAGCCTTTTTAAAGTACAGTACAATTAACTTATATTTGCAATAATGATAGTATTAATACAAACTTAATAACCTACTGTTCAACAAAAAGGAAAACCCCCATAAAAATCTAAATTTTACTAAATTATATTGTTTTTTAAAGTTAAACTTTTGGAGGGTTGAAATTCAAACTGGAAATGTTTAATGTGCCAAGGGGAGGGGAGAGCTCTCCCACAAAACCCCAGATAAATGTTTGGATTGAAAATTAGAATCTTAGAAGATTTTCCTGCCAAACCCTCTACTTTACATAATATAAACAGTAACAAATATTTGTAATGTTATATGAAAAAATCACTACGTAAGGTATAATGCACTGATTTAATCCATTATAAAGACCTTTTACTCTAAACTTAAGTTTGACATTAGTTAACACAACCTTAACACTCTCTAACAGTTGTGAACATTATCGGTTTTTTGCAACATCAGTCTCAAAAGCTTCAAGATAATCACGAAGTTAATCGGTTGTCAAGTTAATCAACGCCCGTACACCTGAGGTTAACAATGTTGTTATGTCATTTGTAGTAAGATATGTCAGTGGTATGTCATCAGACCCTGAGTTGATTGTGGTTGACATAAACATGCACACAATAATTAATTGGTATGCCTACTATACGTTGTATTGTATTAGTTTGAGTGTATCACACCTTCAACATTCTATAAGGAGTTCTTTCATAGTTTTTTTCAACACGTGTTGTCTTCAACGTTTTATAGCAGCTGGGTGGCTGAATGATTATACAGTAGTACTACATTAGCAATCAAAAGGTTGCCATTCGATTCTGAGAGAAGAAAGTAAGTTTTTGATAATAAGGAACTGTATCCACCTAATTCTGTTGATCAGGCTGTAAATAAATAATCTTGAATAAAGAAACTGCCAATATAGGTCAGCAACAAAAACATAAGCCACTAATGCTATTATTGGGTGATTTAGAGAGGGGTTGTTTATTAAGTTAATAGTTTGAGAAGTAATACAAAATAGGACAGTGCGATGCTTTGGTAAAATTGCATTAGCTTATCGTATAGAATTCATCTTTCTGGTAAAGTTTATCATCATAACTTACGTGCGTTTATCATATTTGCTTACAAACAAGACTCGAGAGTGCTTTAGGGATCTTCATGTAAAAGAAGGATCGTAAAATCAAACGGATGAACGTTTATATACTCTAGAAGCGATGTTATCTCTTTCTACAAGAATATACCTCCTTTATCATTATGTGAAATGGCTTTTGAATAATACGTCATTCATTTCAGTTGAGTGGTCTTATACTTATATTAGAATCAAACTATATAAACATAAAAATGGGAAATTTTCCTTGCAACCATTTTATAGAATTGTTGTTTAGGGAACAAACAATTCAAGGTATTCAAGCGTTGTTGGTCAGGGGTAAATTGAAAAAAAAAACTGTACTTTTAAACTGTATACGTTGTTGTTATGGAAAGTGTTCATTTAGCTTATGAATATATTATGATCACTTTTATTAAATAAATAAACATAACCCAACATAAACCATAACATAAAATAACCCCAAAGCTCAGTTCCTCAATAGCTTTGGGGTTGTTTTATACAAAGCTATTAATATTATCTTATATAAGTCACAGGATTTACCCAGACGAGGGCATGATTTAGTCTAAGCCTTGTCTAATGTACCGGAGACATTGTGGTCTCTTTATCAGCCTAAGCCTTCTCACTTGTGATAAATGTCCCTTGTAATTTTCTAGCTTACACAGTTTCATAGATCAAGGTCTTAGGTTTATAGCTCAAACCCGTAAAGCCCATTGCCCGAAAGAAGTAATGTAAGTTGTTCAATAATATAATAATTCGTATATTTATTCATTTTGATTTTATATCTAAAATGAAAATGAAACTAAAGACTTCTAGAGGAAGACAAATAAATAGGAATTTAACACCTCAAAGTACCATATGGTTCAAATTTTGGTAAAATTTTGGAATTTAAATCTTCCAAAAAATTACCATACCCACCAAAGTTTTATTATATTTTCAGATAAATTAAGCATATTGACCTCTTCTTAACCTCATCACTTACTTTCAAGTTTCAGGTGTCCCTCATTCGTTAATCAACAGCAAGTGGAAAAATGAAGTATTTTTTGCTGTTTTATCTTTTACTATTACAGGATCTTTCATGACCAGTTTGACGACACAAACATTTGGCAGACGTCCATCTTGGAGTAACTTGAGCCCGAGCTCTAATGGACATAACTACCCTAGTATCAGCGAGATGATGATGTAAGTAAACGTGTCATTGTTCTGTGACAAAACTATTTTGTTTGAATCACAAATCTTTCTTTATTAAGTGTTATTTTCAGCGTTTGAGTTTAATTTTTTTATTCTTTTTAGAGAGGGAATTATAAATGGTTTAGATCCAGTACTAAATGTGTTTTGGATACTCAAAGTACCCGTTTTAATTAATATCTGTTTACCTAAGTCTATTTAAATACATAATTAAACCATTGAGTAAAAGATTTCACTTTGAGAAAAAGATATTTTTACGCTCTACAATCCTGAATTATTAATTTATTATGAATTTATATTTATTTGATTTATAATTTTTATTTATTTTTTTTGTTGAAACTACATCACCCGACACGAACCTTAATTACCAATTAATGCATGCTCGATTTCACTTGATATTTTTATATTTTTGTTATACTGGTATACACAAATTGCTATTATAATTCTGCACCATTCTTAGAGTTGCCAATAAACAACTTTTATTCATACTGTTATAGACTAAAATTTGGGAAATCGGAGACATAAATAACCTTATCTATAGAAGTAAGAAGCTTCCATCGGTATTAACAAGTATAAGGTTTTCCATTGAGCACAACAATAAAAGAAAAACATTTAGTACAATGAAAATCGCTGAGTAAGAAAATTTAAAATAAATGGTCTCATTTAATGGAAGTTGTAGTAAATTATCCTTTGGTCCTTATTCTCCCCCTGACCCTGGTTTTGCTACGCACTTTGGCTTGAAGCCAGCGAGTTTCATTGGCCAGCTCAGTAATCCACAGTCACAACCACAGGAGAAAATCTTAATCTCAATCTGCTCTGGTTCAGTTTTGCTGGTAAACTCAACTAGTTAATTCAAAAAATATTTATTTTGTCCTTTCTCATCTATAGAACTATTTTCATTAAATAATTTAACAAAATATAATTTGAGCATGATCATTTTTTAAACATGTAACCACACTTTTGAAAACTTTGTTGACAAATTATGAAGTAATGATCATAGGGTTATAGTACATTGGGGTGGTTTTTTTAGGTTTATGTTTGGGAAAGTAACACCAAAGAGAACTGATATCCTTCAACTTCTTTAGAAATTGCATTGGTTTATCGTATAGAATTTATCTTTCTGGTAAAGTTTATCATCATAACTTACGTACGTTTATCATATTTGCTTACAAACAAGACTCGAGAACGCTTTAGGGATCTTCATGTAAAATAAGGATCGTAAAATCCAACCGATGAACGTTTATATGCTCTAGAAGCGATGTTATCTCTTTCTAAAAGAATCTACCTCTTTTATCATAATACTTTTATGTAATACGGTTTTGTAATGTTACATAAATTTACTATTCATAAACATTTATTTATGAAAATAATCTTCTCATTTCAAGTTACAAGCCTTATAAGGTACTCATTGTAAAGTAAAATTACAATCTGTACTCAAACTCTAACAATTTGGATATTTAATACCCTAAATTAAAGCAACTATGCAATTTTAACCTCTGTTGCAAATATAACTAAATTTATAAGTAAGTCAGAATTAAAAGGCATAATATTTCATTACAAGCAGGTATTTACAGTTCAAATTTCCTTCTAAGACCAAAACTTAGTAGAGTAGCAGTGGAGTCCTAATAGTCCAAATGGTTGCATAGTGTTATACCTAAATTAGGATATTTTTAGGAATAAACAAATTAAAAATATATAGTACACCATATTGGTTTTAAACTTCCATAAAACTGATTTGTCTTTGAGAAGTCATTTATTTTAAAGAAAAGAAAAATCTTAGCAATGACGAATCAGCATGGACCAAGGTGGTCTGATGGTTCTATCATTGACTAATACAGTAGTGGATAGGAACATTTGATGTAACTCAGCGCTACCTCAAACGTGACTTTAGTGTATAGAAGGATACACTTTGCTAACTGTCGTCTGTTTCACTTTGCACTATCCCCTGGCTATCTCACAATCGTTTTCAATGCATTTTAACTATCCGCATTATTTCCATTTGCGTCCTTCTTGTACACTGGTACATCAAATACCACTTTAGGTAACTACACGTAATATTTCATAATATTATCATCCATTTAATAACATTTAACCTAATCCAAAATTATTTTATTCAAAATTGGTCCACTCTCAATATGTTTTGTACCTAGGTACTTAATTTTATTACCAATATTATTGTCACAACACAATCCGTACATTTAAAAACATACACATTCAACACAAACTATCTAGTAGATATGGTTGATAGAAAATACTTTGGTGATTATTTTTTTAAAGCGCTGCAAAACAGAATGCAGGATTTACCCAAAGCGAGACCATGATTTAGTCTAAGCCTTGTCTAATGTACCGGAGACATTGTGGTCTCTTTATCAGCCTAAGCCTTCTCACTTGTGATAAATGTCCCTTGTGATTTTGTGGCTTACTCAGTGTCATAGATCAAGGTCTTTTAGTGCACAAAATCGTAGGCAAGCCCACTGTTCTGAAGAAGTATTGTCCTTAAATAATATAAGAACACTTATTTTCTTAAGTATTGTTGTTTATTTAGTTTCCATTCATTTTGGCCATTGCATCTTGTAACAAGTTAAAATTGAGATCGTCATACTGAACACTGATCGTCATTGAGAATACTGAGTAGAACAAATATATTTACCACAGAGTCACACAAAGTTTTATTTTAGGCCTGTTTTTCTCAAATACATCAAACGCTTTTTAAATATGTTTACCAGACCACCAACCTTTTTTTTAACATTATGTTTGTTGATAAGCTTACAATATCAACGTAGTATAATATCTACACAATTTTAAAAGTTGATTATCCATTTTGTCTTTGTGCATCTTCAACCGCAAAGTTGAAGTAACGAGGTTAAGCAAATTTTACTTCTATGGAAGGTAGACCAATTATAACGATACGCAATAATCAATGATTTTTATTTTTAGTTTGAATATAAAATAAAATTGGAATGAAAGCATAATTTGAATGCAAAGTAGGGCCCACTAAACAATAATTGTACAATTTTAGATTTCTCTACGGTGAATATTTCTATTATAGTTAAAACAGATTAAAAAAATGAATGTTTTTGTAATAATTTTTTTTTTATTTGTCCCAGAGATGCTGCAATTATTTATTGTTTAGTTTATTTTTAACACTATTTTTTAACACAAAATAGTTTTTTTTATAGTTTAATATTCTCTTAAATTATTAATGGACGGATTAATAGCGGTATATGAATATTTAACTAAAATATTGATAGTGTTTTCAATAATTAATACAATTTACATAGATTTTTTAATAAGTTTTTTTATTGCACTTTTCAATCCCAAAAAAATATTTTGTACTCTTGCCGCATCTTTACAAATCAGTATTCATGAAAAAACTTCCTCCTTATACATTCCACATTTCAAATGTTCGTCTATTTTGAATAGTCTTCTGCAGAATGAATTTTTTGTAAGTTTAGATTATAAATCGTTATTTTAAAAACACAATTGTATATATATGTACTTCATTTACCTGTAAATGAAAGGCAATTTGGCTAAGTGATATTTTAGAATTGCCTTAGGACACATTTTATTTGATGGTCACCGTTTACAAAAATATAAAGATAGGCTATTCTGAATTAGTTTAATAAACTACTGAAGCACTGTGAACTGTTTATTTTATTGGGACGCAGCCTTAATTTTAAGCAAACAAATCTTAATAAAGGCCAGAATTAATGAGGTTTTACTGTACACATAATTAAACAGAGTCCAAATACTGCTTTCGAATAGTAACACATATTTTACAATTAATCACATTTTATTCTTAATCACAACCACCTTGAAAATGAGATAACGTTTCCAGAAAGAATAACACCTATATTAATAGTTTTGTTATTGCATTTGCAATTTCTATTATTAAAAACTAATTTAAAATGTAGGTCAGACAGTGACTGTGAAGCAAGAAACTCAATTCATTATTCATATAAACTTTATTGAAAAATTAACCTAACCTGAGATATGTTAAGTATTACAGATAGTAAAACTTCCTACCATTTAATTTTACACCATTCAAGAGCAGGCCCAACCCTCCCACCTGGATAAGGATAAGCTTGTCAACCCCCGCCGCATATTGTGACCCTTGTCAACAGGATATGTCTCTGGCGACAACACGATCTCTTCGTGTAAATCTTTATACCTTGCTAAACTAAAAATAATCCAATTTTGTGACACTATTTGAAAGCACTATTTCAGTAACAGTTTTATATCTTGTTACGTGTTATCAATGACTACTAGCATTCAACTTTATACCCAAACTTGAGTATAACAATTAATTGAGTCATCTGTAGTAATATTAAAATAATATGTCTACACTTTCAGTTCGAAAAGTAATAAATCTTTTTTTGCCTTATCATATTCAAAATCCGTTATAAGTTCATAGTGATCGCATAGCTCTCCAGCACAATTGCAATTTATCTTCCTGCCTTCTCTGTGAAATGTGTTAGATTTCAGTGCCCTTGAAGCGGCCAGTAACACATCAAATTGAACTTGAACACACATAAAAACAAAACAGATGCGATGGGTTGAGCAGCATTTGTGTTAATTTACTATTACACCTCTTTTCAAAATCATACATTGTTGATATGAGTTATCTCCATTAACCACGGATAGTGTTATTTTATTTGTTTGAAAATTAAATTATTAATATTAAACGCTAAAATAACCTTTTCCTAACAGCGTTGTAACTATGATTAATTAACTTACACAACACAAAGACCACAATGTTTGGTAGGAAATTTCTTACGCAGTATAACAGACTAAATTTCAGCGATGTCACAAATATGTTGTTAATTTAACATATAATAAGTCGATTCTCACTTAAACTTCGTCATTAAGATATAAAATATCACACACTAGTTCTTGCTGTAAAATAGTTGATAAGGTCAGGTCATACTTTTCTTTTAGATAGGTCTGATTGTAGAAATAAGAGGTTCTTCGTTGTACACATTTAGAGACTAGAGATAATTAATGCATAATCATTAAACACGAAGTATTAACATAAGACTCCCTTACAGTTTTAAGTTATGTTTAACGTTACACATAAAGGAAAGTTGTATAAAGCGTGTTGTTATTTCTCGTAACAAAGATATTGTGTAATAACAGCGGGGTTTGGTGTCATTGTTAGTTACTACTTTATATTTTCCACTCGTGTTGTAATAATACAAAATCCATGCTGACCTTTGGTGGAAATACAATGTAATACACGGCCCAAACCTTCACTTGCATTACACAGGTTACGGTATATTTTGTTACTTTTTATGGTCGAAAAGTAAAGAAGTTGTATACATCACGCTTGGGATAGGGAAGTTTAACATGGTGGGTTAGGTAAAATATTTAATTAATTTTCTTTTGTTATTGTGCTATACAAATTTTGTTTAGGTCACTAGTATTTTCTCATGTCTAAGTAACTGCCACTAATGTAGCAAAGTGATTCAAAATAATGTTATGTAAACATCTCCTATATCAACGTGTTAACCTACTTATGTTGAGCGAATATTATATATTCCCTCCATAACTTCGCCAAGGTCTGGGTTTCCCGCGCTTTCATCCTGAGGTTTACAAACATTTACCAATTCTATAAGTCACTCTAGCGGAAAAGATGGATCACATTCACATAAAGCTTATTCGAGTAAGAAAAATGTGACACACTCATTCATGTACCAGTTGTTTTGTGTTAAACATACATTTTTCTTGAATTCCTCGTATGAAATATTTGTTACTAATATTTGAGTATCCCATTAAGGAAGATTAAAGAATAATAATATCCGTATGGGTAAAATTAATAAGGCTTTTACCAAGCTATAAAAACAAAATTGTAACTATTCTGATTTCACTAGGTAAAAGTAAAATAAAACATTAGGTTTAGCATAAGACATACTTGTTTTAGGAACATAATTGAACTTTGAAACTGGTGGATTCTGGGCCAACTGGTCAAGGCATTATAACAGAGCACATAGAGATTGCTGATGCAGAATTCGTCCCGGCCCTACAATACAAGTCCCTTAGTAACTACCAGACGAGGCATGTGGACTCCTTTTTCATTAGGTTTATATAATATTCAACAAATAAATATTTTTTTAAAATGCTTTAAAGTAACTATAAGAACTACAAAAGTATCAGACTAATAAACTACAAGGAAACTATACAGTCTTTATTTATACAAAATAAAAATTATCTAAGCTTAAACATATTTTATCACAGATACTTATGTTATAAAGAACATATTCCTAATAATACTTGTAATCTGCAGATCGTGATGTTTTAATGGGTTCCTTACTTACTTAACTGGGCATCTAAAGAAATCATCAGTGTTTCGACCCTTTAACTCATACTCTGGTGTTAAGGTTTTCTGTTGGTATGCAAGCTAAGTTCAATTCATTATAAACAATACTATCCAAGCAGAGGTAACCAATTTTCACAGCTGCAGCTAATTGGTATTCAAAATGAAATAAGTTATCATTATGAAAACCAGTAAATTTACACAAGCACACTTTGTTGCATGGAAATTGTAAACATGTAAATGGAATGTATCAATATTTGAAGATCAACCAAACCCTTCTCGGTCCCATTCTTTAAATTCAACACGGACGTTCTCTTTTCACAGAAACAACATTCAAGAATTCGTCATACTAAACCGTTATTTTTCGCCATCAGCGACCTATCTCTCGATGCCCAAAGGAAATTCTTCCCGGTGGCGAAGTACTGCTCGATCTGGGTGAGAGGGCGGTCCTTGGTCTCTGGGAGGAAGAGGTACACGTACAGGGTGATGGCGGAGGCAGTCACGCCGAAGACGAGGAACACGCCACTGGGGCCAAGCCCCCGGGCGACCAGAGGGTACAGCTTGACTGTGGAGAAGATGAGGAGGTTGATCAACATGACCAGGAACCCAGATACGAACCCTCGCACACTGGAGGGGAGAACCTGGGAAATAAAACAATACATCACCCCATTAACGAAATATTTAAACTTATATTTAGAGCTGGTTTTAGTCCATTAAATAGCTATGATTGCATTCATCTAGATGTTTTGGGATCGCATAAATCTACTCTTATCTAATCCTAACTAGCTTGGTGTGTTTACACGAAGTTTAGAACCCAAAGATCTTTCCCATATGTATAACTTAATCATCAACCCTCTTTTCTTATCTTAACAATGCATTTTTTTAACTTTCTAGTGACAAAAAGAAACGTTAACATTGTCTACAACCTCTCCAAGCATGAGACTCGGCAGCCCGAAGATCCCGAAGGTGTTGAGGGCGACATAGAAGACTATGAGTCCAGAGATGACCCAAACGTCCCCGCTGGGCGGGAAGGTGACGAAGGCGTACCTCTTGAGTTGCAGGTAGCCGACGAGAAGGAAGCAGGCGACAGAAGTGCCCAAACCCGAGATGATGCCGATCTTTCGCCTACCAAGCCTTAGCAGACTGACCGTTGTTAGTATTGAAACGACGAACCTGCAACAGGACTTTCTTAAAACATTCTTAGAAGTAATATGAGATAAAATACTTGATTTCATTAATAAAATTAGTAACTATCACACTCGTGGACTATCCAGTTCTAGGGCTATCCCTAAAAAAATAAATATCTTGATATAATCGTTGAAACCCCTCATGGTCAACCTTCGAATTATTTGCTGTTTAGAGTATATGTTGTTCTAACATTTGTAGTGAAGTGTTATATCATATCATATTCATTTACCTCAACATATTGTATATCTATCTATCTATCTATCTATATACATAATACGTGAAGCCGTATTTTGTTAACGCAACTCCTCCGTTATTTGTGGACCAATTTCAACGTTTAAGGTGTCAAAAGATTCGTCTCAATATGTAGTTTTGCAATAAGGTTTTAGAATCTATCTATATATATAATACGTGAAGCCGTATTTTGTTAACGCAACTCCTCCGTTATTTGTGGACCAATTTCAACGTTTAAGGTGTCAAAAGATTCGTCTCAATATGTAGTTTTGCAATAAGGTTTTAGAATTTAAAAATTCTTACTCTTAAGGGCGTGAGACCCTCTCAAAGGTCGGGTTATCCCCATAAGAAATACGCAGAACAAATTTAAAAACAAAAAACAGCTGTTTATAAAAAGAAACTCATTAGTTTTTTGGGAGTAAATATTAATGTTTTAGTATTCAGTAGGTTTTCCAAGTTAAACAGTTAATCAGTTTTGTTGGAAGAACGGAAAATGTCTGAGGTTCAAAGAAGAAATTTTTAAAACGGGGGGAGGAGATAATAAGGTATCTTATGTGTACAAGGAGAGTAGAGAAAGGGAGGCCTGGTCTAACAGATACACATTCACTTGGCGAGATGAATAATATTTGCCAGTTCTGCTATGCTACTTACTTTGGAAGTAAAAAAATAGGTATACGAAGCACATAGTGTTGTCACGGTGGTAAAATAAACTTGCCTAATGTCAGATCAAGTGAATGTATGCAAGAAACTTTTACTTATGACAATGACAGATCGAGATATTTCAAAACATTTAGTAGAAACCATAATAATGCCTTGAGTTGATAAGTTCAAGTAGTAAGATTATACCACATCTTGGCGGACCTTATGTTTTTATTGTAAACTTTTTTATTACTCGCTCTACTTTAATTGAGGAAAAACACAAATGGATTGTTTACTTCTAGGTTATGTTGCCAGTTCCTCGGACAAACTGATACAGAGTTTTTTTACTGAATTTATTGGCATTATTAGACATAAGTGAAGGAATTAGTGTTCATGTATTCAACGATTGAGTAGTTACAGTCAAGTTTATTTTTATGATTCAGAAGAGGCAAATACTATACGCTGTTCAAAAAGAGAAAATGAAAATTGCTATCCAAATCTTATAGCTACAAGAGTTATCCAACCTATTTCGAAAAATGAATCCATACTTTCAAAACTTTGGGACAGGTATTAATAGAAACCCCACTGAACAACGTGAGAACGTTCTGATGCGGGGCATATACTGTGACTAACACACAACACGTTAACAAACTATCAATGGTGTTGCTGCTTTAGCCTATTCAAAGCAGATTATGGCTTTCCGGTTGATAACCCAGAGTTTGTGGTTAAAAAATTGAGCACATTAAATGGCTGATAACTCTACTTTTCAGGATTCTCTACGGAGAAAATTAGTTTGATTAGGGGGATGCCTAGGCAACAGTTTTCTTCAATTCTCAACGCTGGAAAAACTTTGTTGCAACATGTTTGCTCGAATTGAAGCAGATCGATTAGCATTCATTAGAAGTTATCAGTTAAAACTGAGAGCAGAAATAATGTAGGTGAATCTTGACGACACAAATAGAGATATTTAAAATTAGTTTCTAACATGTGTTTAAACAACTCTAAGCTGTAACTAGAATTACTCGAATTTAAGCATAACGTTTTCCTCGGCGTCGTGTTTCATACTATGCGGCTCATTGAGCCGCACGGGTTCTCTAGTAGCACTGTGATACGTGTTGTAATAGGCATAAACGAAACTGTTGTACATAAGCTAGGAAGATTCTTCGCTTCATGGCTGGTGGAGTGCCCTAAAGCTAGATGTAGGGGTGAAAATTGTGACTTCACCGAGCTTGATTTGATTCATCCATGCCGCTTATTTGAAACTATGTTCAAACCCTACACAGCCTTAGGTTTTAACACCTTTACTTATTAATAATTTAAAATCACCTAACTAAAACAAATGTCTACAACACAGTCATAAAATGACACGATCATTCACACTACCTGATCGCAGCTGTGACAACAGCCACTGTGAGACTCTGCAGGTCCGAGTCTGACGCTCCTACTGCGCTGCTGACGATGTCGACGCCGTAGAAGATGACAATGTAGGATCCGGAGAGGATCTGGAGGAGGCAGAACACCAGGATGATTGCGAAGGGTTTTGCGACCTCGGGTCTCGCAAGGCAAGTGAGGCAATTAGGCAACAGTGTACACGAGGCCTCGGACTGAGCCTCTTGAGACAAACGGTCTTCCTCAGCCTTGAGATGTACAAGGAGGGAATGTAGTTCGTGGTTAACCTGGAAGAGTCGAGTTTAAATTTTTTTATGTACAGTCTGTTATTTAGGAAGTAGTACTGGAATGTTTAAGAGCATTTCTTGAAAAAATGTTTGGGTAAAAGATCTTTGATGATTGGCATACTGTGAACCCTGTTTTTCTGAAAATTCTGAAAATTTGTTCACCTATCCTGATGGAAAATGTCTAAAACAGTCTATCGGTAACCAGAAATCAACTTCCGACACTATTGATATACTTGTACTGTGACTTCACCCTCTAACCTTGTTGTTGTCTTCCCCCCGCAGCCACATCAGAGCTTTTCTAGCGTCGTCAGTCCGTCCTTGATGGACCAGCCATACTGGACTCTCGGGCATGGCTACCAACAGAAGACACCCCGTGGCGGGCAACACTATGCCCAGGACTGCCACTATACGCCAAGGCAATACACTGCCCAGGGCATACACGACGAGGATGCCCAGAGCGTAGGCAATCCCGGGAGAACTTCCGAACACACCGCGGAGTCTGGGCTCTGAGATCTCACCAATTAATACCTGCATAACAATGAGACATTGATGAATCAATAAATAAACAGTATATGTTGTATTTAAAATAGTAAAGGCTGACTTCTACCACTTACTTTTAGACGTTGAAGTAGATATCTCATCCATTGGGATCAATTTCAGCCAAATTTGATATAGCATATGATAATATAGTTTACATTAAGTAGGATTGCAGCTTGTACTGAAATGGAATGCCGTAGCGTATGCAAAAGGTAACTGAATTTTTATCAATTAAACGCTGGCCCTCAAAAACCTAAATTCGACACCCTTATAGTATATCACATTATCCACCTTTTGCGCAAATTGAATAATTCTGGTATGAGCTTAGGAAACTGAGCATTTTGAGACGTTTTTATCATCTTTTTCCTTTATTTCGTCCCATATTGAAAACAGCCCTGTGCTGTAGTATTACACATCTCTTTAACTGTACAACACAAGACAAATATTGACTAATCCCACAGTTTCCATTGCCTGTTCAATCATGCTATTTTACGCCACTATCGTATTTGCTACTGACTACACGGACATTCTAATGTCTTCACTTGAGTCGTGACGAGATGTCGTGCGTAGTAGGCCTTCCCGGTCGAAATCGTATTATTATGTTAAATGTTCGTGTACGATTCCATTACGAGTTGTGTCTTC
Organism: Macrosteles quadrilineatus; assembly: GCF_028750875.1. Lineage (NCBI taxonomy): Eukaryota > Metazoa > Arthropoda > Insecta > Hemiptera > Cicadellidae > Macrosteles > Macrosteles quadrilineatus. The sequence goes on along the minus strand of NW_026542602.1, from coordinate 59,682,566 downwards.
AATGTAGCTGACGACTCCCACATGGAGGAGTACCTTATATTTTGGTAGTGTGACATCTGACAGTGCTACAATAGTAACGAACTACGTAAATTATCACGCAAGATAATGTATAACTTCTAAGTCTCTAAGTTCCTAAGTTTAAAGTCAAGCTATCTCTGTTTTCAAGAATCAGTTAACCCAAAACTATTGAGGAAAGATTTTAATGTATAGACAAAAAGAATTGTACAGTAAGTATTGTACCAAATATTTGATTCTACGTTTGTTCTTTTAGTACATTTAGGGTGGTTTCTTGTTTGTTGTTGCGAATTTACAATGAACAATGACTGTGAAATCTGTATTTCCATTGGTTTTTATGGTCGATAGTGAAGTATCATGTTTTCAGCCGTAACTAAAAGTGTAACCCGGGTACTATAAAATATTTACTTAGTTTCACATTTAAAATCTTAAACATCGATCGTTTTATTTTTGCTTACAGCAATAAATTTGAAGCATGTAAGATCAATATAGTTTTTATTAATTTTACACCATTTTCTACATCACACCAATTATAGCATTGATGACTAATTTATAAAAAAAAAAAAGTTTATGGAAAATTCTAAAATTTTACAAACACAAAATTGACTAAAAATACATAAAGAGATTACATACGTTTATGAAGCACTGTAACATTATTCTATAATTACATATAAAACTACCGATTAAAATACATATATTTTTTACCAATAATACTATGAAACCGAGCAGTTTAATTAATTATTAAGGTATTTAAAATCAGATGAAGTACATTTTAACCCAACATTATCAAAATATTAAGTGAAGAATATAAGAGAGAACGAACAGTTAAAGCTGCTTTGGAGAAAATGTAATTTGCATAATACGGTTAAAAGCCCGGTAACATGTTTGCGCTCGTACAAACTTCCAACTATTGTTGTGCCGACTTGGTCTGCAAACTTCTTTTATGCTGAATAAACATTTAAGTGTATACAATTCGCTGGTATAATGTATAATAGAATAACTCATGTACATGTGGGGGTTTACTTCTCATACCTGGGCGGTGGCGGGTACCATCCCCACGGCGAACCCCGCCATCATCCTCCCCACCAGGAGCGGAGGGTGGGAGGCGGACAGACTGATGAGAAGCCACCCTAAGACCAAAGGGAGAGTCGCCGCTTGCAGCACTCTGCGTCGTCCGTAGCGATCCATCCAGGAACCAGCCATCACTGCTCCCACCGGCGTCATGATGGAGTGAACACTAGCTGTCGGAAATCATGTATTAATTAAGTGTAGATGGATATCCAATTCAGGGACAATTCTCTGGCTTGATTTTGACTCAAGTTAATAATTATTTATCACTGTTTGAAGGTAAGGACTCTTTCAGCTAGACTAGCTTTCATCATTGTTGGGCTTTTGAAAAATTCACGCAATATCAAAGAACAGATGATCCACGTGACGCAACATTATAGATATAGTATGTATGATGGGACCTGTTTCTTGACCATTCTACTACCATCCTTCTACCTGAGACGCGCCCAAACCCATTAGTGAGTTCCCAGGTAGATGAAGGGGTTAGGAGACAGGTTACATCATATAGAGTATATATACCCAGCGGAATTCCCGACCTTTTCCTTTTCTTGGCCGACCATCCACTTCATTTTACACAAACACTGCAATTGTAGCCAGATTAATGCTTAATTCAGTTCAAACTATGTAATATTGGAGAGATTAAGTAATGAATGATTCCTTACGAGATATGTATTTTTCCTGAGAAGGTGGACTGAAAGCTTGACGTGTACTTTGGTTTTAATCAACAGTGGGGTCTGATAAGTATGCATAGGTGCATACGTCTCATACGTCGTTGCGTATTAACATGATTGGAATGTAAATAAACAAATTTAATCAGGTAACGGAGGGGAAGCTTATTTTTGTTGCAATTTCAATTAATATTTACTTCTAAAAGTTAAGCCTACTTAAGTAAAAATCTAATTCAGACGAAAGGGATTTTTTACGTAGTGCAACAGCATATGTATTTCACCTACGATACTTGTATTTGAAATTTTTACCTAATGAGGTTTTAGAGCTTGTACACTACATACCGATCCAAGATGCTTGATCGTCGTCTGTGGATAAAGAAGAGTCGACACTCTGGAGCTGAGGGAGAAGAATGGCAGAGAATCCGACAGGCATCCCGACACCCGTCACTAGCAGGACGATGGAACCGTTCATCAGGAGCTGCAGAAGAAAAGGGTGCTTAGTATCACTGTAGATTGTAAATGTTGTGGAGTCAAGCTAACCAAGAGAATGTGCTCTTTGGTTGCTCCTAGTCTTCATTGTAGAAGGAAAATAATTGTCAACAGTTCTAATCCGATATATCAAGGCAGCATAATGTTTGAACTCTTTCGAAATGAAATCGCTAGTTGAAATGGACATTTGAATTCAAATATTGATCCCTCCCACTTCTAAGCAGGGAAAATATAGACCGGACAAGAATATTTCATTTATGAATGTAATAGTAAAACATTGTAAACTTTGCTGTCAAAGCTGACCAGCGTCTTCAGAGCAAGCTACAGTTCTACCGTTTCAATTCTGCTGTCCAGTTGAATTCCTGCTTGTTCTGAGGATAGACCATAGTCAGATAATCTAACGACTCGAGAATGTTTAACTAACAACAAAGCACAACATCTAGGAATCGTCAATGCTAATTTTTAAACAACAACACACTGCTGCACAATATTGTAACTACTTAAAATATTAAGGGCCTTGGGATTTTTAAGACAGTAGTGAACCGCATTTTTATGTTGTTTTAACTATGAAGATTTTTGGTTCAAGTTTTTCATACCTGGGATATCAAAGACTTCTTACGCGCCACTTGTTCTAGCAGGGAAGGATGTTTCCCGCCAATTACAGCAGCCACAGTCTCAACTCCCACCATCGTCCTTTCCTGGCTGTCTGCCCTCACCCTGGGAAAACAAATTATGATGATTATGTGTATTCGACGTAATAACTACGTAAGTAGGTAGCTTTCTATGTGGGTCTTTTTAAGAATATTGCCACCAATATCGAAATTTCCCCGATGCAAATTAAAGTGTTGTGAATGAGGTTAGGTTAGGTTAGGCAGTGTTAGGTTAGGTTAGTTTCTGCTAGGTTGGGAACTGTTATGTAGGTCCAGTGACGTCATCGGTAGCTTATTGTGCAGGATTGGTGGGCCACAGGTAGGATTAGGGTTTTATCCTCTCGAAATAAGTTAATTGATTCTCTTTTGTTTATTACAATAATTATATACCTTGACTTTTTCATATTTGCCTCACCAATATGTTGCTAAGGGAAAATTTAGATGGTAGCGGCCCACTTCATGCCAAGATCGAAAAACTTACATTGATTACAAATAAGTGTACATGATATTAGTTTCGATCCGGTTATTCTGGGTCACCTGGGGATAACGTGGGTTACTTACAACTCATACATAACCTTTATACATTGTATAATGTTGATAGTTTTTGTAATACTATCAACAATTTGTTTGTTTTATATATTTTTTTTTAGAAATTTACATTTTTGAGGTTTTAGTGTAAATAGAATTATTAAGAAGACACCTTACTTCAGTATTTAATGGAACCTATAATATTGCGTCCAATCTAAAATATTCAAATTTGTTTCATTACATTCAGTATGTTGAAGCTAGAATTAATTAACTGATACAGCGCCACCATAACAAGTCACAGATGGTGCAGCGGTGCAGCATACACTCTGGCAATTTAATATATTTGATTTTATGAGGCCCAATCTCCCAGTCTGATTTCATATGACATTTAATATAATGTTGTATACAACAAAAAGATCCTGCATATATGTATCCTGCGTATCAGCATTTTGTATCAGGTGACAAGATTTTATGGTTTTTTGTATAAGATTGAGTTTTTATGTTTTCTATGTGCTATTTTATCAACTAATTTTCAAATCAATTAAAATCCGATAGATGTTTTGTACTTAAAGAAAATTGTATTTTATTGCCATATTTTCTAATCACAATACATAGATGAAACTGCATTGGCATTTGTATTAATATGTATAGTTAATGTCAATATCAATCAATCTCATGAAGGAATAAATGTGCCAAGAGGTCACGCTATGTAGTTTAAAAAGAAGAAATCATTTAAAAAGTCATACAACACAAATTTTCTCACTGAACTCCGATTTGCTTTGACACTGACACTGTTTTGATAAAATGAAGTTCAAAACATCAGCAAACTAATATTATTTTCCACACGTGTTGTTACAATTTTCAAACTTGTACTTTGTATTTTAAAAACAAATTAAACCTATATGTACCTTAACTGATCTAATACTATTGTATTTAGTGTTATACAGTTACTTTTAATTAAATTCGATTTAGTGATTAAAACTAAATCATAATGGAACAATATCACTCAGTTTAATTTTAATGATCATGGTTCACTAATCAACAGCAACAGTTTAGGTAACAGCATTGACTTTCTATTCTGAAGTAGACGTACTACATGGATCGGAAATAGCTTGTTTTTACATCTAAAAATATTTTTGTCCATAATTTCGATTCTCGGGCGAGTAATTTTTAAACCCCGTTAAACGCAAAGTGCAATCGACCCGAGGCAAGATGCTGAGTAATTTCAGAGTGAATCGCCTCTTAAGAGGCCGACGCCGTTCACGTTGGTTTACTACTTCCATAAACTGAGACAGCCAACATCCTCTTAAACTTAACTCTTTCCCAATACTTCCAGAGATCTTGGTAGTGAAAATGTTTTGAATAAGTATTACTACTGAACGAGGAAACATGTCGTCAATAACTAGGATAGGTTTTTAAACTTATTATATAAACATTGTTAGGTGTGACAGGTTTTAATTTATTCTGTTAAGATGGGCCACACAGATGTATAAAGAACCGTGGATTTTAAATATCATAAATGAATCTAACATATATAACGAAATAGTAATCTCTAAGCTATGGATTGTTAAAATCGAACCACGTGGTTATATAATCGGGATATTATGCAGCACAATGTTTTCTGACGGGTTCAAAAACAGTGGTAACTTTGGGGCCTAAGCCATTCCTCTACCAAAATAAACCATCGTCAAAACAATCAAACATCGCTTTAAGACTAGTTTAGGACTACAAATCTATCTTACGAAAGATTGACACAATACCAGTGTTTTGTCTGTCCCCTTATATAAGACGTCAAAACATGCCAAAGCACATACAAAAATACCGGCCTCATTTAAAAAGACCTTCTCTTAACCACTTATAAAAAGACAGCTAATAAATGGCCACTTTAACTAAGACCTAATGCTAACCGGCTTCGATCATGCGGGAAATGAAAACTTAAGATTTTTCTCTAAACTAAACTATGTGGCATACTACTCTTAAGCCTGATATTCTTTTGTTTTTACAGTATTTGATTTATAAGTTCCGATGAGGCCAGATTAGAATGAGTCTACCAAAAATTACCAGTTGTTTGGATGTATAACAAACTAAATGCAAACAAAAAATATTAAAAATTACAGTACACACAGAAAAAATGGCATCTTAAAATAAATTAAACGTAAATACAACATGATCTTAAGTAAACAATCTTAAAATAAGTAATTTTATATTTAAAAATAAACTAAAACTCACTGTATGCCTTCACTAGGCACGGTACACGAGGGTTCAACAGTACGATATCAGCTGACGCACGTCAACGTCTATCTTAGTTCAATCAATGATTCAACTTGTGCTAATGTGATGTGGCGATAAGAAACGGGTGCCTCGGCTGTCGTTAGACAACTGATGCTGGACCATATTGGACAATCGGTAAATAACAATTGGATTTATCGTAATTAATTGTTGCACAGATGATTTAAACACAAAAAATGTTCTCGTTGATGTTAAGGGAGTTTGGTAAAAAAATTTATGTCTTATTTTTTGTTATTGTTCAATTGTAATAATATAATTTGAGATACAAATATATAAGGAAAACTTTTTTTATTTTCACTAAGCGAGATATGGAGCTTGAAAGTAGTAAATTTTTCATCTTTGGTACCAATTCACAGGGAGAATGGGTAATGCGATTCTCACCAAAATTGGTATTCGGGTGTGGGAAAATAAGGAAATAATCACTAGCTATTTAAAATTATATTTTTTTATTTGTATTTTTTAAACTTTTTATAGTAAAAAAAATTAAAATAGCTGTTTGTTTTTGGGGGGAATTGATCTGTATTTTGGAATTTAAAAAAATGTGATATGTTAACACGTTTGGGCTGTGAATTCGTACCCTTGATGCCTTGTGCTGTCGGAGCACTACTCGTTGAGAGTGTGTACATTAACACCGGGGCTTTAGAATACAACGATAAACGTATTCTTTCAGTGTTAAAAGGTGTTAATAATTACGTGATGAAAGTATTGTAAAGCCCCTGTGTTAGTGTACAAACTCTCAACGAGTAAATTAAACTAACCAAAAAAGTCTCTGGGTTGTCTCTAAGTTTACATAAAATTTCTCTTAGAGAACATCGTACAAGTAGTCATACTATTATGACTAGGTGTCATACTTATGACACCTGAGGTCAAAACTAAAGCTCTTCGCTGTTGGAACCAAAAGTTACGGCTTAGTATTATAATTACTCACTCCAAATTCAATCAGGAGTAAAGTGAGGCTCTGAGACGGTGCCCTTCATTAAGGGGTTGTTGTAGGGGAGGGGAAATTAGGGGGTAAAAGGGGGATGTTAAGTAGTCTGAGTCAGCGGCCTTCCTCCTTCACTCCCCTACTTAACTTCTGTTAACGACAAACTCATTATAAAACTACAACTTTGTAAAGCATAAATTTTTTGAGTTTCGTTATATTTGTTTGATAATTAAACTGTTGGCTGAACTATCACTATGACGTTTTGGGATTTGATCCTGTCTTTTTCAGTGTCCAGGCCAGTGGAATGTCTTATTTATCACAAATGTAATTCAGGGAATGCAGTTTAACCCTATAAACTATTTGGTAGGAAGGAAACTAAAACATATCAAATTAGTTCATTAATAGGGCAACACCAGGAACACAATATTTCCTAGTTAAAACATGTTTTGATATGTTAAGCTTGAGGGCTTATGCGAAACATTTAATAAAAGTGGAATGCCACAAATATTAGAATACAAGCTTATACAATTTGAATTGTATGACTCTAAAGCAGTGACCACGTGATAGGTAGAGGATTTAGTAAATTTTAAAACCTCTTTAGTAGAAAAAAACTAATTAGTTAGTTTAAGTTTAGAATACGACGATATAACAAATAAACTACAATAAAATGCATACAAGGGAACTTAAATTTATCTTAGTTACTAAAAATTACTATACACCAATCATTGTTTACTCTTTTGAATTTCAATGAGAATTATTTAGAAGATTAACAGAATAATCCAAAACCTAATTTTACTTTAAGTGGCCGTCATACCGTTCAACAGAAAATCTGGTTGTTTATACGATTTTTTTTAACTACAACTACTTTTGTGGCAACTATCACACTTGAAACGATTAAACTTTTGCAACTTTTTATAAAATTTATTATTTATTTGGATGTAATAATGACGTCATCTAATGGCAAAAAAATGGACATTAAATTTTCGTACCGATCACTTTAGAAACCATTAAAGAAACAGTTTTTAGTCAACATCCAAACTCAAAGTCAATGAGAAAACACATGGATATATCTCTATAAGCCTTATTATGAAACTGATTTCGTATTCTGTCTGTTGCTATTTTACACACTGTAGGCATAATTGCATTAATTATTTTTACGCAGTAACCCCAGGTTACTTGACTTGCCTGTTCATTCTTGACTTTTAATCATAATCAAGAGGTTTGAGAACCACTTGACAAATTCAAGATACTTTCGCTTCTAGGAACGGTTCAGTAAATTTTTAAGAGATGTCACGTTTTCAGTGGGTTTTTCTTATTCAGTAAAAAAAGTTATAACTATTCCTTAGTAATAATTAATTGCTTTAAAATCGCATTTAAATATTATAAATGAATTCAACAATTTCCCTTGCTATATTGTTTTACCAGTTTTGCAAGTTTCTTGGTTATACTTGCTAGACGAAGCTTAGGCGAAGACAAATCAGAAATATATTCTAAACTTATAATAACTACAAAGCTATTGATCATTGATTATTTTCGTCATTGTAGCTCAAATCAAATATCAAGCAATTAAACATTTAAGATTATAATGAACTATGTACAAACTACCTTAGACCGAAGTGTGCAGTGCTTTCGTAAGGAATGTTGATTGTAGTTATGTTGTTCAGCAATGGTGTGTTGTTTTTAAATACTGAATTTATTTCGGTTAACACAGATCACACTCTGCATTTTAATCAGTACGTCCAAGTTTACACAATCGCATATAAATAAAATTTAAAATTGCAATGTACATCAATATGTACAATTGCCATAAATATAAGCACGCACTAATCTGTAACATTTACTTAAATACTATGACAAATCAAAATCTACAATCCACAATTAGTTCCAATACGTCTTAAATTAACACCTACTACTCACCTCAATATGATCCCAAATCAATCCCCATAATACATGTATTTACACGTATGAAATGTAAAGTTTACATGGTAAGATCACATAAGATACATGAATCGATACGATCACGAATCAACCTCTAAATTTCACATCAATACAATCAATCGTCAAGCTTTACATAGTTTACCTCAAAACAATAATGAAAATCTATCTAGAGCTTACATCAATATGATCAGGAATCAATCCAATTCAGAGTCCATACTGCTATACAGATTTGCATCAATACGATCAAGAATCAATATACAGTTTGCATCAACGCGATACAAAATTGAACTTAACGATTCATGTCAATACCAGCTTATCACTTCAATTCACATCAAAAAATACAGTTAAGGTGAATAGTAGTTTTCAAAACGAGGCTACTTATGAATTAAGCCTGCTTTTAAGCTAAAGAGTTTTTAAAAATATTAATGGTAGGCCTAACTTATACTTATATGGTCAATATTTATTTATTTACACATTTTTAAGTCTTATCTTTAAACCTCTCAATTCACATCAACACGACCAAGCATCAATCGCTACACTCCCAATACGACGATTAGTGATGCAAAACCACTTATTGGAATGTATCGAATTAAGCATATGAAGCGATTAGTGTCTAATATTATTGTTAAGATATCCCTTACTTCTAAACGAACCAAGTCACTAACCCTGCGTGTCCTGAGGTGCTGGTCCTCTCGTCAAGGACTCTGTATCCTTACTGAAGGATCGTTGTATAATATTGTTCGTGACACCCAGTCACGGCCAAGGACATTTACAAGTAATGAAATGTTTATCTTCCGCTAACCGATCTGCGGATCCGCCCGGAACTTGGTTTACGAGTTGTAGTGTATTACATCAGGATGACTCTCGTTCCGGTTCGAAAAGGTACAGAATTGTAGGTAAGAGTTTGACATTTTAAAGTAAATTTACTATAGGAGAACTAGAGAGTACAGTTGCTCTCTGAGGAGAACGTATTCTATTAGCCGATGATCTAATCTTAGTCACTGACAAGACTACAAGATCGCACCACTGATCCCACACTCATCTCCATTCATACTTCGCTTAAAACACCTACATTCGTATGGTCGCCATTTGATGATTAAGTATTACAATTATTAAAGTATTAATTCCCCCGGAACTCTGTACAAGTTACAGAGTATTTATTATAACTATGTCCTGTTTTCCTGGACGGGAGTTTACAGAATTGATTCCGGATTGATCTTATGTTATTAGATTCTTTTGAATTTACTGACTTAAAATTAAATAGGCAATTAGTGTGTACACTAGAAAGAGTAATTTTTATTTAACCATATATTTGGAGTATTCTTAAACAGCACTACCCCGTACTAGGTTGACCATTACATTTGAATCCCTAACTCAAACTACATGAAAGAGAATTGTATCAAACTAAGTGGTTAAATTAGGTTTCGATTCCAAAATGAACTATGGATGTTTGACTTTTTCTTACAACATATCTAAAGAACCACAATATTCTCTTCCGCGTCCTCTTTCCGTTGTGAAGCACGGGTAACCGCTAGTTTACATTTTATCTTTTTTTTATTGTAGGTATACACCATACATGAATCATTTAAAACTATCAATAAAAGACAAGTTTCCTATTTAAAATACATTTTCTAACTGTGACGATACTATACCTATGTTTACAGTGACGCCAACAATGAACTCCATGTAATTATAGCTAAGCCAATATAAAATATTCCCTATATGGGAATTTTAAAAACACGAGCAAATCTACGGATACAGGAAAGGTGAAAACATGTCCATCGAATTTTTATTCGATTTTTTCATATGTATAATCGCATTGACTATATCACAAGTCAAAGTCATAACAATTCCATTATATAAAAAAAAATATTTATCTGTTTGCAAAAATGTCAACAGATCAGTTTTAGGAGGAAAAGTGAAATCTGTGAGTTACTCGTGACTTCCCGACCCTGTCAACACTAATCATATTGTATGTTCCGCCACGAAGTATGTTCACACAGTGGAAAAAACAGGCTAATATCGCTCGTGTCCATGAGACCATGAGTAACAACGATTTCTGAGACCTGTTTACAAATGTTTTGTCACGTTTTTACATGTAGTATTGCTAGTAATGATTCGGCTCTGTAACGTTTGTGTGAATTTAAAAAGAAGTTATGTGCTGCGTTTAAAAACATTGTATGATAAAGTGCCCTATGAGATTGTGGTATATCATACATCATTTTGAAAAAGATTATCCTTAACAAACAGAAATCATTCAACTGTAAAATTACCATAATGTTTCGTCAAGGCCAACATTTAATGATAAATTCCTTGAAAATTACCATAGGCATGTTTCAATTTTTTTCTTCAAAAGATTGCGCAAAGCCGCTAGAAATAAATGCCATGTAATGAATATGTGTAGTTTTATTTTGTACAATTGAATAACCTTTAATATGGTTCATTTGTTCTTTTGATTAGGAGCAAATCGACGAATACTAATTGTTTTACTTGTCACCACTTTATCATAGTAGCACGATTATGTTTTCTGAATCCAATTTCCTGTATTGAATTAAAATTAATATGCTATATATGATAGGAATTAAAGGTAAATGTATAAATCATAGTGCAATTTATTTATAACATCATATATTACTCTATATATTAACCCTCTAATGGGTACTATATAATACTCACTCTTCATCTTTATCTTAGTGGTAAAATTATGAAATTTAATAGGGTTCAACGAAAGTGCTGCACAACTGGATTGATTTTCCTCGTCCAGTATACTTTTATATTTTTGGTTGTATACATGGTCGGGTTAATACCTTAAGTTAGGCTTTGTTGAACTACTGGATGGGTTTCAGCACAATTACATTAAAAGTCTTTGATCAAATCTCTTCAGGACAGGGGCCTCTTACTTTTACCATCAGACTAACCAGGTCTCAACATTGTCTAAGATAATTTATTCCCACTAACAACTACTTAGTTTACATATAACTACACTAACCTCTTTCTTGTCATTAGAGTAAAAATAACCTTTGTTAGAACTTCCAAATATACACACATGTACAGATAACAACCAAAACGCACAAGAAACACAAACAAACTTCGCTTCGTACACGTCCTCGTTGTGTCTTCATTTTGGTTATGTCAAAATCACTTATTCTATTCACTTGTGAGAATCAGAAAGGGATGAAAGATTTGGCGGGAATAATATTCTGGCGCGACGAGTGACAGACACACGCTACGAACTGTATAACACAACTGATTCATTCATTGTAGTGATTTACCTCCTGTTGTATGTCGCGGGAACTTGGACTATTACAGTTCCGTGAGAAAATTTACCCAAAGTCTTTCGACACTTCCTACAAACATTATAGTGAAACTATAAATATAAATATTAAAATCGTATCACGGAAAATGTGTTGTGTTAATGTTTATAATAAGACCCATAATATTAATAGTTTGTTTAGTACTTATTATATTAGAACTATTATACAGGGTGACCCTGAACTCTATACCGACCTTAAGGCATCTTCTGGACAAAAGACAAAATTAAATATCACGTTACGATTTTGAAAACTCAAAATTTACCCTTACAGCCACCGTTTTGTTGTTTGTGAAAACCTTTTTTTTTATTTATAACGGTTTGTATTAAATTGAAATTGATCCATAGATTAATAACGCAAAGACCTGCGTTGAGAACAATTATTATTTTTATATAATGCATCGTTTGAAAATGGTCATTTGAATTATGTAATTCTCAATGGAATTATAATAGTGATTAGTTTTTGCTCCAATGATTTGTCCCCAAGCCAATAATGTAGGTTATGATGTTCGTAATCACCAATGATCAGCCTAAAACAAGTAAATTGGCATAATCCCCAATCCAACCAGAGAATATTACCAAATTCGATTCACGACAATAAAGATATACGATCGTTTCATTTTATCCATTTGTTTTCTATTGTGTATTATTGACTATCTAAATATTATACTCAATACTCGTTAATGTTTAAGGATTTACATCAATCACTAATTATGTAGCAAATCAAATGGCGTTCATTTGTATATTATATATTGTTAATATTACACAGAAACAACAAGACTCTTTCAACAGATCAAACATGTTTAAAACTACGATAAAACTAAAACCATACTTTATTTATAAAGCCATACTTTCAGTTGCTGACTTTAAAAAAAAAATGCAAAACCTTTATGTACATAGAACCACTGGAAAGAGGAACAAATAGAATTTGAATTAAATTCCAATCCTTTTACGTTTAAAAAGCTGTTTTGTAATTTGGTACAAAAGAAGAGCCCTTTTTCAATTACGACTTTTGTGTTCTCAGAATGCAAGCATACTTGAATTAAAACAAAAAAAATAATTTATTTTAATAAATCATTTTACTTATTAATACTGTATGGATTTTGCTTCGAAGAGAATACTTGGTTGTATTATTTAACCGGGAAAATAGTGAGTACAAAATATGACTGAGTAAAAATCAAACCATAAACAAGAACTTGAAATAGTTACAGATATGAATACACAATAAATGTGCACAAGGTGTAAAAATGTTGTGTATAACGAGCTGTTTTAATTTAAAATTTAGACTTTTCTCTAATAAATGTATACATTTAAACCAAATTATAATATTAATGAGTTTAATATCATCATCCTTCTGAATTAACAACAGTGGCAAATTTACAAATAAATAGCATGTTGTAACCTTTTTACACTACATTATTGAATACATCGTGATGTGTGTGTGTGTGTGTGTGTGTGCTCAATGTACTGTACATTGCTCGGATAGTAGTAGATAGCTATAGTTCGGCCGCTTAGAAAGCGACCTCCTCCAGCATTGGTTTAGCATTAGCGCGCAGGTCGTTTTCTAAGCGGCCGAACTATAGTCTCATCACTAGTTGCATCGGTCAAATATTGGATCGCTGTCTGTGATGTTTCATTGGATGCCTTTGAACCAATAAGTAAACATGATTCGACGTACCAATAAGTACATATGGACCCAATAAGTGGATACGGTCATACGTTAACTGTTTGATGTAGTATAAATAATACAGCAATGCCTGTTGTTTATAATATTTTCCTGCATTGCAAAACCGTCCACCTGATCACCGTGAAATAAATTCCAATATTTACAGAAAGGGTGTTTCACATTCAATTGACACACCATTGTTGGATAAGTAATTAATGGACCCATTTAGCAAATCTATGTAATCCCAACCATCCATTATGTGATTTGAGGGCTGAGGTTATGTGATTTGATATTTAAGGTAAAAGATTATCCCTATAAGGTAAAACTGATGGGGATGACTTTCCATCAAGGAAACATGATTGAACAAAAGTTTCTGAGAAGCTGCTAAAAGAATATCTACCTAACCAGACTTACCAAAGACCAATGTGATATTTTGTAATTTGTCCACTACTTTTGATTTTTAGGTTTTCTAGGTTTATTTTATTTTTAGGTTTTTTGATTTTTGAGGCAGGGTTTTCGGAGGAAAAATAATTTACCTTCATGAAAACAAGAAGAAAAGTCTATTTTTATTTTATGACTATGTTTCTCAAATGGAATAGATATTACTCTTCCGAACCTTATGTTAAATAGCCGATATTCTGTAAAACTAAAAATTCCAGGATTTTCCCTTTAATACACGTCGTCTTTCGTTTCTATAGAGACATAAGGTTTCTATACTAAAGAACTTAAATGTAAAACTCCCATAATATTAACCATTTTCTAACTGTGGTCACAACACGGGTACAGCTTCTAATAAAATTATAAAAATGTGGTTATACATGTTTCACTGTACATCTGAATTTTTTACTTTCATCTACAGAACCTATTCGACCTATTCAGTAAATGCTCGTCAACGAAATAAAAACAGGTCAGGTTGGTCCCTGGGAAGTTTCGAAGGTTGTAGTAATTGTAAGATAAGAACAATTTGGAAAGATACCGATTTGCTTACAGGAAAAAGTTGTGTACCTAATTACAATTATGAACGTACAACCGATAATCCAAATATATTTTACATACCATCATCAGTCACCAAAAACATGACGGAAATTAAAACTTTGACTTTCCTCCATTAATATTTACATTGTTTACATCTATATAAAATTAAGAAACAAGGAACGCGAACTTTTGAGAAAACTGTATGCCGTCACCTATCAACAGCATACTTTAATGCAACGTCTTTTTGAAAATTTCCTGGAAATATTTGTTTTGATAAACCCTTTCGAAAGAGCACGAGCACTGGCTTTATCTTATAACATTAAATATATCGAATATGCACCAACTGTTACGATTGTTTTTTTGTTTTTTTTTTTTTAGAATTGTTTGTTATTTTTTCCTGAGTTAAACCAAGGTCCCACTAGAAAAACTAGAAACTTTTTTCTAGTGGGGCCATGGTTAAACCTATAGTCAATGGTTAAACATTCATGTGGACCGTCTGTTGCAGCTAGCTACAACAAACAACAAATCATATTATAATTATAAAAAAGGGGAAAAAAGAAAGAAAGAGAAAGAAAAAGGAGCTAGAAGGCTTCATTCACAAAATATTTTCGGTTTTAGGGGAAAAAATCTATCCCCTATACGCGAACCTACATTTAAAATAATAGCTAAACAGCTGAGGTTGCCAAAACACCAATCAGCTGTGCCATATATATTTAAAAAAAAATAGTGGGGGAACTTCCCGTTAAACCGCCCAAATTCTGTGAACGGAGTATAGTTCCCGACATAAATAATACAATTAAAATACTAAGAAAACTAAATTTTAATTTCCAGCCAAAGGATTATTTCCAAGTCAAATACCGAGCTACTGCGAATCATATGTATCCCTGAGGTTGGAGTCGTTGGTCATGAACTTTCAGGAAATAGAGGCTTGTTATAAGTAAAAGTTTCATTGCAAAATTGAATTACACAATGCATCAATACATGCACAAGAACACAGACACACAAACACCAACACACATTTTTTAATCGGTTAAGTAATAATAATGAGTCATTACTCACCGACAAGTAACACAACTATTAGCTCTTAGACTGTTAAGCTATTAGCTGTAGATAATAGCACCGATTACCATTGATAAATGTTTTACTGACTGAAAACAGTTTAAGCCAATCAACTGAGAATGTTAACATTTATAAGATATTTCTGCTGTTAGAAAAGATTTTTAAGTGAAAATTGTAGGTAATGTGGTTAAATAATCGAACGTAAGAACTCTTAATCATATCAGTATGTTTATAGTGTGCAGTTTATTTATTATTAACAAACTCAGATAACATTTTGAGATTAATGAGATAAAAATATTTATTCTCCTAAACAATATGGTTGAGTGACAACGGTTTAACCTTTCATATAGAACTGTAACTTTAAAAGGTCAAGGTTCAATATTATGAAACGTATTTAATACATAACAGTAATTTTCCTGTATTTTTTAAATGTTTTGTCGCTAGCCAATATACGTGTTAGTACGTATGAACAGTGTAGTGTTTCTAAACAAGAAGTATTGTTTGCCACACATCACAGTAAGCAGCTGTTTTCTGTACTATAGTAGACCGGAAAGTAATTAATTGTTCACACTTTACAGAATGAGAACGGTAAAATCACCTGGAGTAAATCTACCGCTCTTTCAAAAATACATATGAGTTTCTTCAAAGGCCCAAAACCTAAACGAGGCTATAAATAAAATATATGACATGTTTGGAAGGTCACAATTGCGCTTAGCACAATAAATAAATATAAAATGAGTATATAAACGTTACCTTTTAAAAGAGAGTTGGAAATTCTGTTATAATGGTACGTTTGCTTTTTAGTGATGTATAAAGTATATATTTAAGTGTATGCATAAGAGTGTTGTAAATGTATTGGCTGTGTTAACTTACCCCGTATATCAGCTGTTACCGAGTGGCGAAAAGTCCTGCACCGTCTCACCCGGGGAGTGGTCTACGGTACATTATATCCCGGCGCGGTGTTCGGCTAGCCTCGCACGAGAGCTATTAAGCTCATACCGTAAACATCGACTTCCCGGCCTTGCGGCGTAATATTCGGGAAGTATTCCTCCTCAACGGAAAAGACCCCCAAAACTGTCAGATAGGTTATGTAAAAATGGCCCGTTTTCCTTTCATAGATATACTATAATTTGCATATCTAAATTAACAGTTTTATAGCTGTAGCTTTGTAATCAAAGAAAACAGGCGAACTAGCTTCTCATAAAGTATACTACTTCAAATGAGTACTAATAAAGGTTTAAATGCCTACAGACATCCAGTTCAAATTAAGTTGTTTTTCTGCGACCTAGGATTTCAGCATATTGTTGTGCTCCACTGCGGAATATTCAGTCCATTGAACGTCGTTTAGTTAAAGCTACACATAGTCCACACAATACAAACACGGCTACGATTAATAAACATTTACCGATCAATATTTACAAAAATAAGAATACATGCGAGTTCAACGGCCGCGACGAGAAAATTTTTATTCAAAATCTATCTGCAGAATTAAAATGGAACATCTGCTTAAACCCATAGTGGACGCTAACTGGTACTCAAGTCTAGGTTAATCAATACTTACTCTACAACTTCCAGACTACTGACTCCCTGATCCTCCACCTCCTCTGGTCTAAGACCTTGACACCCGTCTCCCAGAGGTCCAAGGGACGAGCGACGTCCCGGGGAGATCAACCGGACGACAGAACCTTGAACTTGGAGGCGACGCAGAAACCACGATTACGTAATGTCAGAAAATATCAATCTTTCATGTGGTAACGTAAGGTCGGTAATTTTGTAAAATACTTCACTCGTTTGAGAGTAATTATTTCTAATATGTAAATTACCAAAATCATTTAATTATTTAGATGAAGTACACGTGGTTGAGTTTTGAGGTTTATGTGGTTAAATTACTGTTAACTGGTCAAGAGAAATCAATGTACTGGTATAGAGAAATTAGTTTCGAGTCTAGAATGAATTTGAAGACTATGTGTAAATGAGATTGATCAGTTTATTTCTAATCTTATATACTCTCATTCTGTAGAAGAAATTCTTTTACCAATATCAATAGCGTATTAGTAATACTGACTGTGGATTTTACAGAAAATTGTAAAATATCTTATAAACTTCCAGGAATTGCATTTATTAGTCTTATGAATTATCTTATTTTAGATCTACACAGATTTTATTTTCAATTTTCTTCAAGAATAACTTAATATTGTGTTTATACAGAATATTTTGATAATATTGTTGAAGAAACCTTTTGCTTCCTTTAGGGCCTATATTGTATAACATATAAACTCACTTTTATACACCCCTTTAAAAGAATCTTCATTTATCTCATACATTAAATTATTGGCGTAGTAGCCTATTCAATTATAGCTGTTTATGGATTTCCAAAACAACTGGTTATATTAATCGTGATTTTTACATTGATAAATAAATTTAAAACAAGTAAAACAAAACAAGAATATGTTCATAAAATATTTTAAGCTCAATGAAACCCAAATATAACACGTAATCGATTAATAGCCTTCTATATAAGCTGAAAACATTGGATTGATGTTTACAAGTTATACACTTTATAGTAATTTTGTAAGCTGCGCTGTGAAAAATAAAAATATTTAAACAACACACTGATAGTAAAACTAACACGTGCTCAATGTAGAGTGAGACAGATAACTTTAATGGACGTATATTGTTATCTTTCAAGCAATGTTTACATTTTGGTTTGCATTACTGCCTCCGTACAAAAAAGTTTATTGTAAACATACAATGACTCATTTTGACTGTAAGACTCATTTTGAGTTCTGAGCTTATCAAGTGGTGCACATTTATTTAAGTGATAAGTCATATGATGAATGGTGTTGGAACCGTTAGACTATTCCTACACGTAAATGCCTCTGTTGTAAAAAATAACGAAAAATATGATTTTTTTTCAACAAAATGTATGTATAGTACCACCTATACATACATGGATCATGTAATATGCATCAAAAAATGTAGAATAAATGTGTTCCAATTTTTTAACAAAACTTCATGGTTGACAGGTAAACACCAGACTATCAATTTCTCCATCATACAAAACAATTGAAAGAGTTATCAGCACAAATATTTTTTACCAAAAACTGTCCATAGTATGAAATGTGTTACGTAAAATAAACATAATTGTGAAAAGTTAAATCTGTAATCAAAATCTCACTAGCCTTTTCAAAAATTACCTTTCTTTGCATTAAGTAACGTTTAGTAATAGTTTTTGTACATAAATAATAGTTACCGTTATTATTATTAGTTATACTCTCACAATTCATAGAGCATTGACAATTGAATTGCAACGAAGTTGAATCTGTGATGTAGTATACGAAAGATGAACTGAATTCTTGTAATTCTTTCTTCCACCGTTTGGCTCTTGTTCAAATACCCAGCCAGCTCGCCACCTTTATTTGATTTAGTATGAGATAAAACAACGAACCACAACCAAGTTCAGCGGTAAATCATATATCTCGTAGCTTCGTGTTTTAAGTTAGGAAGCTGTAAAATGTAATTTATATAAATAAACTAACCCAGCGAACTCCGCGGAATCAAAAATCCAATGGCAAGTGTTAACGTACTATATTTGTTTTTTTCCATTTTATAGACACATAGTTAGTATTAAAGTTCAGAAGACCGGTGCTTTAAGGGTTTAAGATTGGGAAAATGATAGAAACCATTGTTATAGAACAGTTTCCCGGTGTTGAAAATGGTTGAATGAACGATTTAGTAATGTATAAAGGATACAAATACAGGTACATTTGGTTGTATCCAAATAGACACTTTAGCCATCCAATGTTTTAAGCTGTGTGATTGGATTTACCTAGCTGATATTACGTTACTTTTCAATCTTTTTAACGAACAAACTTAGAAGTTTGTTTTTTTATTTTATTTTGCTTTTGACTTCTCAATTGGTTTTTTCTACGACTCACCAATAGTATTGTATATTGGAAAATTATATGTTGATCAAGACCATTTATTTAATTTTTCTCCTCCTAAGACAATTTCATAATGTATTGTTATCCACCGAAAAAAATTAGGCGTGTTTTTAAATCAAATTTTTCTAAAGTTAATTATCATTAACCTAATTAATTATACTCACAGGGACCAGAAAGTTCTAAATTTCATTTCAATTACCTATAAAATCCTCTCATATCATAACTACTCTAGTATTAAGATTTTCAAGTATATCGTAGACCGTTATGTGCTATTGCTACTCTAGTGTTAAAATATAGTTCAATTTGAGACCTAAAATTATAAAAATTTTGATTAACTATCGTGTACTTCAACAATTTTCAACTTCAAAATCAACAAATATTAAAATAAATTACTCACGACAAAATATTTGACAACCCTCCAGTCTTCATCGGTTGAAGGGATAACCAAATCTATACCCGCGAGGTATTCAACACCACATCTTATACGAACACAAAATAGTGCTAATAATAATAAAGATTAGTTGTAGGAATTGCATAAATCGTTTAAGTATTCTTTGAACAAATTGTGACGTAAACAATACATGACGTCTATTGAGTTAGAATTTGAAACGTTGGTGTTAATTTCTATCTATCAATGAGTAAAATATGCATAAGAGATGTGCTAAGTGAACATGACTATTCATAAGAAATTTTTACTTTTAGCTCACAAAAATCACACATTACCATTGATAACAATGCAGATGTAAAAGGTGGGATGGTTTAAATTATTTATAGTTGAATTAATTGTGTAATAAAACAAATAATTCCAAAAAATACTAAAGATTATTAAAAAATAAGCTGACGGGCAGTATGAATTTAAGTCCAATAAGAAATTCATGGCACTGAATATAAGCATTGGCTTAAAATAAATATTGCACGGAGACTTCTAATTCCATGGTATAATCTGAAGTCTGTTTTGATTTGAGTTTTATGCTGAAATCGTTTAAGCGCACTAAAGTCATGTGTGTTTTTCTCATCTTTAAGGTAGATTTTTCGGTTCGTACTATTATAATACCTGAAGATAGGTAATATTTTGCTTATAGGTTGTTGTTTTAAGTAAATTTTGGTAAATAAATAAATAATATTTTGGTAAAGAAAATACAGGGGGTGACGATATTCAAAATATTTAAACTTCTTGGTAAAAATAAGTTGTCGACTAAATGACACTGATAGTTTATATATAGTTAGTAAACAAAGCTTTTTGACGATCTGGTGTGATTTGAGTTTTATTAGGACAATATTTTATGCACAGCGATGTTTGAGGTTAACAAACAAATTGTCCCCGAGAGTCCCATATTTCTGTTATTTTACTGCGCTCCTTATGGCTTAGACATCAAGAGGATATAATATGATATCTCGAGCATAAAATTGTATTTTAAACGTTATTTACTTTTGTCTTTCCAACCGTGAAACAACCAAGCAAACCGCTTAAGTTGAGATTGATTTAAAAATAAATATAACATTTAAGTAGGGATTTTTGTGACATATTAAATCAATCTGAGCTTTCTCAAAGTACATTTTAGCGCTTTTCCAGGAATTAGAAATATATTTTATTTCAGGTTTTCAGAGTGGATAGGCTCCAATAGGAATGGAAAGTCGCCGGTTCGATCCTGAGAAAAGCTGGATGCTTATTATGGTTTGACACTGTATTCAAATGTCCTTGGTCATTATGGGCTAGCTAGCCAACCGCCAGCTTATTGCTTATTTTATTTAGTTTAGTAAATGGTCCTAGCTAAAGTAACTGATCTTAGTCGCTTGGCAAAACTGTAATCGAATTCATTTGACACTCGTTGACTCATTCTTTACTCATCTTTGTCTTAAAATTAGCTCTGTGTTGTGTTAACGTAGGGGCAAATCTAGGAAATTTAATATTTTTTAACCAAATAATATGATAATAGCCATATTATGCTGATTTGTAACATTCTACAAACTATAAAATCGTCATGTCAGTCTTATGGAGGATAATTAAGCTATTGTAGTTACTTCATGTTGTTTCTTGTCTCAGGATTACTGTTTTAGATTGTAAAAGGTATAATGTTACCTGGATCTGCCAGAGTTGGATTACTCTGGCAGATCCAGGTAACATATTATACCTTATATAATCTATTGTAGTTAGCTTGTTTGTGGATATTATTTCCAAACTAGGCTACTGATATTTCACTAAAACACACTTGATCAATTCCTTGTGCGTTATATTACTTTCAAACCAAAGTATTCAGAAAACCTAATGTTATTTTGATGGGGAATAAATCTAACATGTTAGATATAATCAGTTAAAATCCGATCAGGCTAATGGGAATTTCTTAGTCTGTAGGTTCAATGCAGTGGGAATATTTTATTCATCGAAATACTGCAAATGTTAAATAACTTTTAGCAAATAATGGTTTAAAATTAAAAAAACGCCTAATGTCA
Source organism: Macrosteles quadrilineatus (assembly GCF_028750875.1). Lineage (NCBI taxonomy): Eukaryota > Metazoa > Arthropoda > Insecta > Hemiptera > Cicadellidae > Macrosteles > Macrosteles quadrilineatus. The sequence continues at coordinate 59,660,591 of NW_026542602.1, read as the reverse complement.
AATAACATTTCCACCATATAATTTTAATAAACTCGAATTACAAAGAGAGGTATTATCTGCGACGGCGTGTGATGTATTCAAATTGTGATCAGTGACAGAGCATTTATATTTGTGGAGAGTGATGGCTGGAGAATCACCAAACCCATCCGGTTAAATGAGACGGTTACGGGTTTGATGTTTCACCGAGTACAGTTTACATAGATATTTGTATACGTTCATGTTGTGTTATTATTCAACAAAGTATTCAAAGTAATGTTGAAGTTTTGACGTTGGCAATGCAGTATCGAAGTGATATAAAACGACGTTTGTACATAAGGTAATATTGTTTATTCGTTGAGTGATCGACATTTTTGATCTCATAGGGCCTATTATTGAGAGCTCGAGGTCTATTTGACCAATAAAGTAGTGCTTTGACCGATCCAGTTGTGTATTTACCGATTAAGTTGTATATTGGCCAATCAAATTTTATATTTACAACCAGATTTTATATTTACCAATTACAGTATGTAAAATGACCGATAAAGTTGTGCATTGACCGATTAAGTAATACAATCACCTGTGTTTGTATTTTTGTATATAAAAAAAAAAAGATTAATTTGAAGTGACCGAACTAGACTTTGTTCAAACAAGCGTAGTGTAGTATTTGACCAGAGATAATATATTTGAAATATTTCTCATTAAAGAAAGTCCTAAAAGTTAAATTTTACAATCTCAATAACATAGTCAATTTAGTCATGTGTAATATTTCTTCCATTGTTTTCTCTACAATCAGTGTACACAAATACCCCCGCCGCAGCAAACCTGCAGACTAAGCGAATTTCCATTTGACTGATTGGATTTACACTGAAATGTCTACTTAAAAATATAACATTTATTCTCTATTTAAATAGAATTAGTTTAACTAGTACTTAGGTTTGCTGCATCAGGGAGGGTAAAACTGTCTTTTTTTTGTAAAACGTTAATAGATACTAAGAAATAAAAACATTTTCCAAATTTGATCAAAATATGTTCATAAACAAGCAAACTACAACAATTTACTTATTCTCCATAAGAATAACATGGGAATTTTAAATTTACAATTTTTTGGAATTTTCTCCGTAACCATTAGGCGCATAATAACGCTTCAATATACTAAATTATTTGTTTTTTTTAAGCTCTACAAAATGGTTTGGAAAGAAATTGCTAAATTTTATGTTTTTTGGGTCAAAAATGGGAAAAACCTATTTTTACCCCATAAAACCCCCCGTAAACCCCCGTTCCCATGGTCCGATCATGCTGGATCGCAAACTCGTTCGAACAAACGTAGGTTTACACGTTTGTACCAAATATATACCATTTCATTAAAATCGGATCATTTTTGCTCGAGTTATCGTGCTAACGGACACATATATATATATATATATATATATATAAATATATAAATATATAAATATATATATATATGTATGAATTTGAACGGATGGTGTTTTTGGCCTCTAGGGACCTCAAAATGAAAAAAAAAAATCGGTCCCGCGTCCAGGTCTTACCATGAGTACTACGGTAATAGCTTATTCCCTATATGGGAAATTCGCTAAAACAGCAAATTCTATTCCAACTACTGTAATGCCCTAGGAAGAACTCGTTCGCCGTAATATTTCTTTAATTTCTTAATTTTACCAAAAGACTTCTAAGACAATTTCCAAGTTCAGCTTGATCTAATAAGACCAAATCCTTAATTACATCTTCGGTGCGATGACCCTGTTCATTAGACATTGTAAACATCCAAAATTGCAGTAAGTTTAAATTAAAATAACGCGAGATTGTTTAAAAAAATAGGGAATATAATCTAATATATATTATACTAAATTTTACTTATAAATTGTAGTCATTAGGATTCATGCAGATTTTGAACGAAAATTCAAATCCAAAATACACTTTCGGTTCTTTAATGTCCGGTGTACGTTTTGATGGTCATTTTTATTGGTTACTTATTTAAAAGTAAATTTCAATGCCTAACGTTTTCATACCAGAGGAAAAACTATATTTTTAAAATTTATCATTCTGTGCGGTGAAAGTAGTGATAAAGTTAGTGAATTAACAAGAACTAAATAGTATTGAAAAGCACTTAACGTATATCAAAGGGACCTTAATTTACCGTTACAGTATGTTTGCTACAAGGATGACAAACAAAGGAATACAGTAGCCTGTGTTTAATCTAACTTATGATATGACCTTGAACAGAGCAAGTAGACTTCTAGACCTATTATAAAATCCTAGCCTTGTTTGATGTGTTTTTCGTGGTGCTGGTATCAACTGCATCATTTCTTACAGAAGGGGAGGTTACAATTAGTATTTAACTTTTATGATATCAATTGGAAAGCAATACATTACTAATACGTTACAATCAGTGAAAATAGGTTAAGGTTGTTTAAATAACGATAAGTACAAAAATATAAATAACCGTAATTTCCTCTACATGACCGAACAAAGCTTACCATAAAGCTGTCTTCAACTGATCTATGAGGACGAAAAACATGTAAAGTGTTTCAATCTATGATATAATTTAACTTACCAAAGCGGTGCTAATGGAAAGTTCCTGCTGGGTTTGACCGAATCTAGGTATTTTATCTGTCGCTAAATCAAATAAAGGCGTCGAGCTGGTGTCGCTGGTGTGCTTTTCTGAAAAGGAGCCAAAAGAGAGCCAGCGTAAATTGAAATAATGCTTACCGTAATTTAGGAATCGTTACGCTCATACGTTGTGTGTCACGATCTACATAATTTCCAAACTCATAAAATTAACTCACAATCTCCCTATATGCAATTGTATATCTCATTTAATTTTAATGTCGTCAATAAATACTTAATACCTAACCAATCAAGTTCAATTTTTCGAGGTGGATAACTCTTTAAGTCAATACAGGTTTTAGTATGAAATTTAATTAATCAATTTAAACCTTTGCGGGAGAAAAGACAGCAAACAAAACAAAAAATGATCCCAAAACCAAAATAATTCAAAAAACTGCTAATTGTAAAAAATAATAATACCATTAATGTACGGATTACACAAGGAGTATTCTACTAATCTTAATAATTCAAAGATGAAATAAAGCTATTCTTTAAATACGTTTGATAATTACTAGGCACATCCGCGGATGTTATCACTAATGATAATAAACACATTGATTATGAATTTGTCAACTAAACTGTTCAAACACAACAGTTATATTCATAAGTGAGGTATTCATGATGAATATCTGAGGTGCGACCCACAGTTGCATATGCAGTATTCATGTCTCCCTTTGTACCTGACCACAGGCTTGGTACCGAGGCTTGGTATTGTGGCTGTCAAACACTCAAACACTATCTGTTTGAATACCATACGAGTGAGAAGGGCTTTTGTGTCTTATCTCAACTGTACAATAAACAATCCTGATTGCTATACAATATCATTGCTTACTTTGTAATACATTACTATCAATAATTGGTTAGCCTGTAAAGTCACAACCTCAGCCGGTTCATTGCAGTAATAATCCCAAAAGTATAGCCTAAATCCTAAAAGTATAATTTGTGTATGTTGGTTAAATTTAGGTTAACAATATGTGCAACTACAATTAGATAAAAACTATATTTGCTTCTTGAAGTGAGTAACATTATAAATAATAATAGGCTAATTAAAATGGTAACATTTTCACAAATATTTACTGTACGTTAAGTGTTCACATTAATTATTTCCCACTTCTGTATAAAAAAATAGTAATATTGGTTAGTTTAACATGTGTAGCTTCATCAATAGTAAAAACATAGTATAACGTTTACTAGTCTTATTCAGGAAAGCCATGTAGCCTTATTAATGTCTGGTTAAATCACTTATTTTCAATTGGACTTCAATAAATGGTGTTTGGCCTTTCTTTCATTATGTGTAACATAACCAACAATATCAAATACTTTATAGAATAAACAACCACATCCATTACTGAGCATAACAATAGCAATAATATCGGTTCAGTAACAAAAGTATGGGTTACCTACTTCATTATGAGTAGCATTATAAAATTACATCAGTTTATAATGTAAAACAATAAGTTGACATCAATATCTTCAATGACAATGTCAATAAAAGGTCAGAAAAATTGTTTTATAATGTATTTGTATTGTTAGTATAATTTTTTGTATGTTCATAGTTTGATGACTTTTAATTTAAATGTTGGATTAGAGGTTTATTGGGTGTTCATAAATGGTTATCGAGTATTATTATTTACCTACGACCGTTTTTTAAAGTAGCCATTTCAGTCCAGTTCTTAGAATTGAAAAGTTTCACTTTACAGCTGTTTACTTTCATATCCGCATAGTTTCATTTCATATCCGCATAGTTTTCTCATATCCACACAGGTAACGGACCAATGAGGTTCAAGTATTGAGAGAAAAGAATTAAAAATCAACTAATCAGCTGATCAGCTGATCAGTTGACCAATTTAATTGTTGATCCGACTTGTTCATGTTGATACTCGCGTATTCTTAATTAAGTTGGTGGAAGTCCAAAAATAAATTAAATATTTGCCGAATTGTACCTGATACAATATTATTTATGGTAAGAATGCTGCTAGCAATGTAATATTTAACGAAGTTTAACAAACACGTAATTACAGGAAATCAGCTGATTATACAACAAGTCGTTGCATCACTTTCAGTGGCAATGACAATACACGAAAACATAACCTCTCTAAAAAGTTATCAGTAGTGATTGTTAGTAATTAAATCCAGATTGATAGTAATTAAAAAACGGTCGTAGGTAAAGTAGTGTATGCAACTCGCGTTAATAGTCTTTACGACACTCGTAGAAGTTTTTAAGGCACTCGCCTTAAATTTTCTACTCGTGTCGTAAAGACTCACTTAACGCAATCGTTGCGTAAACTACTATTTTATTTTAGATATTTAGGCTAATCTTCAGTCAAATAACAATATCCTCAATTGTCAGCCAATTTAAGCAGTAGTTCGTTATCTTGATTACAACTTTAAACCCAGTACCTAAAGTGCAATGAAGGAATAATAATGGCTGTGGATGATTACATAAATTTCTCTTTGGAGACAAGATTTAATGGCATTGGGTTCGTGCCATGTGAAGGATTAATTTCTGCTGTTAAATTATTATACTCGTAATAGTCCACTGTGTTTTAATTAAGTAACCAGTTAATAACTGTTATTAAAATTTTAACTTTTGAATGTTAAATAAAAATCGAATGTAAAGACTACAGAAAGTCTTATACAATACCTACAATGATCTTTAAAAAAGCTAATATAGGTAGATTGCTAGTTTAAAAATATGTATTAGCTTAGACGTATTTTGCTTTATCGTAGGAACCTCAACCTTCAACCTATTTCATTATATTCATATAATTGTGCAAACAAATAAAATATTAATCAAGAAGATTACTACGCAAAAATTAAAGAATTAGCTTCAAAACTAATTGTTTGTAAAATGTAAAAACGAAACAATTGTTTTGCTCTGCTTCCGATTCCATTAATTTTGAAACTTCCGGATAGGTCCATTGTCAGCTTAATTTGTATCTCTGTAGGGCTTTTGTTTAACAAATAACAATAAACATTGACGGTTAATTTGCAACAGCAAATAATTTAGACCTTCCATTTTTGTTTTTTATTTTATTAAATTATTTTACTTTTGCAACTAGCTAAAAAATGTACAAAGATTGTGTATAATTTCTTCTAAGATTATTCACTGCAATAATTACAAGTCTTATAGAATGAGCTTCCATGGGGGAAAATCAACATAACGAAATCATCCTCTAGAGATTTTCTCAGAAATAGAGCGTTGCAGGTGTTACAGTTCAGAGGGACTAAGAATAAATTTCCAAACATTCTTAACTTAGCTACCCTTATGTTGAAATTGCTAAAAATAACAAAAAGGATCTGATGAAAAATTATAGATTTTATTTTAAACTGACCCTTTACTAGTTATATTAGTTCAGTTGATTTTTTTATCAATAGATTTAGTGATTTTAATTTTAAAACATTATCATTATTGATCAAATTAGTTGTTAAATGAGCTGTTTTATATTGTTCTATAGTTGTTCAATATTTTGAATTTGCTTGGAGGCAACAAAGAGGAGTTCAGCCATAGAAGGAGTTCATTATACTTATGTATTATGCAAATGTAATTCACTTGATTCCACCAGCATTCTGTTTTCATACAATAAAATCCTGATTTTGAAATTGTCTAATCAGGGTTTATCCTATGAGTATAAACTAGACCAACTGAAGAGTTAATTTTAATTTCAAACTGTTTGAGGACTCTTTTATTTTTTGTTTTATAGAAAATTAACATATCCTTGTAAAACTTATGAATACACATATCAAAGTAGATCTTACATTCTCGATGTTAAAGTTGGAAGCTTAAGAATACAAATGAAGAAGTTATTAGAACGCACCTTATTATTATTTGTTGACTCTGATCTTATAATGAAGTTGTATATTACACTATGTAAATTTCACCAGCGTGTGTGTCATCTTCAGGGGATCTTCTTAAACTATCAAAGACTTACAGTAACCAAAATAGCATCTTTAATTCCCCTATCAACTGGTATAGTATAGAAAACTTAGATGGATTAGAACATTAATAGAACAATGTTTAATAGACCAATCATCATTAGTAGTACCATACTCTATTCTCACTTAATTTTATTGCTAGCTAATAGTTTACTAATGGAAAACTATGGTGGTTATAGAAAATTAAACTTTTGTTTGACTTCTAGTGAAGCTAGTTAATTAACGCAAAAGTCTATTTCGGTAAATTGGAAATTTACAATCAGCCAAGTGTAAATAAGCCATTTTTGTATACAGGGTAATACAAAATTTTATCGTTCATTTTACCTATTTTGTTTGTTCTTATGTAATCATGTGTTTTTTATTTGCATGACTTTTGATGCTGGGAGAAAGTTTTGATAAATAACAAGTAAAGTTTAATAGAGTAAAAGAACAAAAACTTACAATGGTTACAATAATGTCAGTTTTACCTTGTACAGCTCATATCTAGGTTTATGATGACACATTCCACTATCCATCCAAGTTAGTTCTAGTTCTCGTGACATCTCTGTAATGTTGTGAATGTTCCTCTTTATATTTACTTTAAATAAAAATTGTATCTTGCTTCACAAATCACAAATAATATTACTTAGATTATGGTATAGAAAATTCTGCTGGATAAATTTCCCCTTTCAAGTACACTGAGGGTATAGTAGGTTTGGAAATGCTAAAAGATTAAATTGAAGTATCTTTTATTGCCCAAATATGCCAGGAAACAGAAAACTTTAGTGGTTATAGTGGTCACCTATCTCTATCAAATCTCTATCCATCTATCAAAAGGCCACCAGTTTGATTCTAATAGTTTTTTGTTGGTTTGAAACTGGACTTCATATTCATTATCCTGATAAGAAACAGCTGATCTAGTCAGTAATAAAACTATAGATGTGTATCATCTCACTTTTTATTTTTACGCTCATCTTGCATTTATATCTAGCGTAAATTCTACGCACCTGCAGCCTCAGAGGTAATGATAACACATGACTATTAATATTGTAAAAGACTAATAAAGAAAGCTGTAACTAGAGGCTACACTAAGGGAGTGGAAAGAAAGATAAATGATAACACCACAGAGTTGCATCATGTGGATGTTTAACAATGGTTTTATGAGAAATAACGTCAAACTGTTACTGTTCATTTTCTAGTAGATTTAAAAAGACTGTGGTTACCATTTACAGCTATGGAGTCCTGTTTAAGATTAGACCTTTCATAGAAATAATAGTTTATTCTGAGTTCTAAAGTTTTAATTTCTTCAAAAGTATTATTAACAGCTATGTCGATGTATACGTCGATTAGATTTGGTAGATATGGTGTGATAATTGTTAAACCCTAAGAAAAAATGTTTTTTTTACAGATTAATTAAATACATTAATAATATAACTATTGTCATGGATTAATAATATAACTATTGTTATGGAGGTTAAAATCCTACCAAACACCTGTGGATTTCAGCTGAGACAATACCGGCATTTCAAAACCTTACAACAGTAGCTTCGAACAAAGAGAAAATCTAGCAAACATTCTCTGAAGCACATGAGAAGACTCCTTTCACTAAAAACCAAACAATAATTTTCCATTGATTAATTAAATGTGTAAAATATTGGCAAATTTATAAGTTTTTTGGATTGTAAGAAAGGTTTGATTAAACATTTGTTTAATAGAGAGCATTTCATTGCTAACTTTGTCAGGTTTAAAAAGACAATTATTACGTATATGTTATTAAGCTTTCTGCAAAAACAAATTATTTTCTTTATTGATTTTTATACAGTTTTATAACAGATTAAAAATCTAACTGGCTTAAAGACAGGATTACAACTTATTTCAAATTAGCCCATGTTATGAAATACTGTAAGAAAATGTTTTAATTGTATGGTTATCATTATACAGGGTGGTAAAAAAGTCCCTGGACAGTTATATTTTAAAAAATAATGAAGATAGAGCTACAATACTTGGTACAAAGTTACAGGGCATAAAACTCTATTTTAACACATATTCAGTGATCCAATAACTCTTCAGGGGGACGGCCCACAAGGAGTCGGAAGAAAATCTTAAATGGAAGCATAGGTCAATATGCACATCAAATTAAAGGTCTTTTTTAGTAGAATACAATGCCGCAAACCGCACTTCAAAAGGTTGATCCAGCGCAAAATGGCAGATGTTCAAAGATTTCTTGAATCCGCCATTTTGAATCTTTGAACGACTGCCATTTTTTACTCAGGCATTTTTTTGAGCTTGAATTTACGGCATCGTAATCTACAAGTGAAGACCTTTAATTTGATGTGCATATCGACCTATTTTTACGTTAACAATTGTCTTCCGATTCCTAGGGCTTATCCTGAGGAGAAAGCGTATAATAGCAATGTTAATTAAATGAATCTTTGAACAACTGTCATTTTGCGCAGGATCAACCTTTTGAAGTGCGGTTTGCGGCATTGTATTCTACTAAAAAAGACCTTTAATTTGATGTGCATATCGACCTATGCTTACGTTAACAATTGTCTTCCGATTCCTAGGGCTTATCCTGAGGAGAAAGCGTATAATAGCAATGTTAATTAAATGAATCTTTGAACAACTGTCATTTTGCGCAGGATCAACCTTTTGAAGTGCGGTTTGCGGCATTGTATTCTACTAAAAAAGACCTTTAATTTGATGTGCATATTGACCTATGCTTCCATTTAAGATTTTCTTCCGACTCCTTGTGGGCCGTCCCCCTGAAGAGTTATTGGATCACTGAATATGTGTTAAAATAGAGTTTTATGCCCTGTAACTTTGTACCAAGTATTGTAGCTCTATCTTCATTATTTTTTAAAATATTTAACTGTCCAGGGACTTTTTTACCACCCTGTATATCTCCTTTACTGATACTGCATTATATTAAATAACACTTAAAACTTAGGCTACAACCACAACCACAACAAAAGTAAAAATGTGCTCAAATGCTTAAGGCATAGATATATACAAAATAAAATAGTTACCAGTACTTACGCCAATAGTTTTAGCATAGACTAACCAACACAAGTAGACTTTTCATCCCATTGTAAATTTTGAAGCTTGTTTTTCGTGTCTTATTTCCTATCCGGTCATGTACAGCTAGTGTATAAGAAATTTGGTTTCTATTATTTCAGTGTTGATTCCATGATTTGTGCTTCACTGTTTCGTTATGTAGCTAGGGGACAAGTTATTTTTTACGATTAGATCGTTTTATTTGGTTAAAAGAGGTTTTTAATTACTTAAATAAATATAAACAAATTGTAAACAAAACACAACCCCTACAGTACACCGGACAGAACTAACAACCTGGCATCAGCTGTTCCATAAGTATTAGAAATGTACTGAGGGAGTATGTTTTATGTTTTATCTATAGTAATAACTTTGACTATTACAATAGACAATGGTAATATGTAGTACTCCTAAAGGACACTAAGATCAGAACACATCAGTGACGACTAATGTATATGATCAGTCTGAAACCTAAGTCAGTCACAACCATAATCAAAAAGTAATGTACAATGTAAGATGACATGTGTGTAGATGACATGATGATGTGAGTCATGTAAGATGTGTGTATCAAGTTGAATAAATCTATTTCAATATTATCGAGTTGTAAATTTAGTGTGTATAAGAAAATTATCTACATTGTCTCATGTTATCTCATGTTAAACTCAGCACGTTAATAACAAGTTTGGGGCACTTTATTAGACTTTTTTCATTCAAAATAAATTAAGAATGGTATTGGTTTTTGTTAAAGAAAAACTAACAAATGACTACACCGTGAGTACCTGGATGTTTTCCGTTACCATTAAAAATTTAAATTGAAAAAGCCGAACCAAATTTACAGGGATTACTTTCCAAACTCACTTTAAAAGGCCATAACGGGTATAAAGACTCAAACTTATAAACAAACTAGTCACTCTAGGTTTAATCGTAGATCACAAAATGGAATAGTTTGAGAACAAACAGGTTTAGTATAAGGATTCAGAGTTGCAAGAGCGAGGTTTCTTGAGTTTCTCGATGTTCTTGAGTACAATGTCGTGCAGTGTGCAGTATCTGTTACGTATCTCACACATGACCAGCCACAGACTGAGGTATTCCTTCTCATCCAGCTCCTTGACCGCTCTTCTGTAGTCTTCTATGTGAGGATACTTGGCTACCTACAAACAGGACCAAGGCCAAGTGAGAGAAGGTAGTACGAGTTAATGGAACTTTTTTACCACGATTTTATAAAACTTCTCCACAGAATAGCAAGGTAGTTCAACAAGCAAGACTTGATTCTCTGCTGAAAAAGTTTTTCTAGAAGGCTAAGGATTGCTGGCAAGTTATTAAACATATTTAAACCAGTTACTGGGTAGCAGTGTAAAGACTGTGCACCTATGGATATGTAGATTCAAACTATTCCTATTGAATTTACAGTTTAGAACCAGTGCCAACTGGCGATGGACTCCCATTGGGAATGACGTCTTAGACAACAGGAACCTAATCACAGCCAATCAAAGCCTCCTCACATACTTGGCGAGTGCGATAATTTATCCTCATGTGTAGTTATCAGCTATTACAACTAGACTAGGCCTAATTGTTGTTTAAGGGTTAGGACTGAATAGAATAGATGTCATCAAAGTGCACGGATCCCACCTGAAACTTATTGGAGGTTTAAAAAAATAACCCTCGAGATCCTAAACCCTTGCATTAGCTCGTGGCGGAGTGGTAGAGCGCACCCTTAAAATGTCAACGCAAAATAATTTTCCACAAATCTATTGACCTCCTATAGACCTGTGACCTCCAATAGATTGAAAAATCTATTGGCATGTATCTTTGATAATTATTTAATATATGTACAAAACATTTATCAAAGCACATACCCCACTTCAACTTCATAGATGTATTTAAAAAGTTTGATTAACTTTCATGAAATATGTAGGCCTAGCTTTTGTTTACCTGTTGACATAAGACTTTTTCAGCCTCAACTTACCTTTGATATCACTTTCGCTCTTGACGCGTAATATCTAGAAATCTGATCGAAGAAAGCGGCAGCTTCACTTTCCACTGACTGTATCTCCGCAAGGGTGTCTTCTTGAACTGAAACTCCGAAGTTGTTGCCGTCTTCTATTTTAGGAATAAGGAACGAGATCCACATTTTGAGCAAGTTTGTGTCTTCCACTAGCTGTTTGATATGAGGTTTGACGGTGTGGATGAGTTCGGACAGTGTCTGGTTGGACGGGACTGTTCCATTAGGTAATGCAAACACCTTGGTACCACCAACATCATTGACACAGTTCAGTTCTAGCTTGGCCTTCTTGGACACTGGTTCCATGTGACTGCAAAGAGATATTAGGTCAAGTTCTATCCTTTGAACTCCTAAAATTATTAGGAGTAGTTTTGTCTATTTGTTGTATTTTCAATCATCTTATATAAACACAAAAATCCACATTTTAAAACAAACACAGTTTATGGATTAAGTGGAAAGAAGCAAACAATCTAATTTAATGTAAACCTACTGAAAATCTATGAATGCTATAAATATAAACCTAATCTGTCCACTGTTTATTTTATGTGAGCTATCCCACCAAGCTTTAACATAGAAAGGTGCACTCCCCGTCATTTGCGCACCAAGACTTGACCAAGAGGAGAATTAAACACTCGATGTACAGTGCTGCCTCCTGGCCAGAAAGATGATGACCACTCAATGATCAAATGTAATTGATGTCATTTATCAAGACAAGAATCAAACCCTCAATGTAAAGTGCTGCCTCCTGGCCAGAAAGATAACTGATCTCTCAGTCACAGTTTAACACGTTCGCGGCGGCATGGGAGCGATCGCTCCCATACGGAACCCTAATGCCATCCTGGTGGGTGCGATCGCTCCCAAGCTGCAATGCAGTACGAAATGATTTATTTTGAAGCCAGGATTAGAGCTAGAAACTAGAAACCTCCCACAGCACTGCTCAATAGTATATACTGTATTTTTGTGGTGTAGGTTAGTAGTAAATTTTCCTGTAAAATCCCCGTCTGGCAATCTCAAAATTCTACTTTTTGTCCCGTCTTTTTCCCTTTATTTGGCAATACAATTCCAATGGGACCGGCTACGTTACAAGCAGTGCTGCTATCTGTGGGTGTTTAGCGAACTACGTCGACTCTCGTTGTAAAGCAGGACATCTTCGCACGTTATTTGCTATTTGTCAGACCGAAATTGAAAAGCAAATCACACGCAGCAATCGGGTTTGTTCGATGCTGAGGGCTGCGCCGCACCTGGGATACGCCCGCCAATTGACGTGCCGCCGCGAACGTGTTAATGATCAGGCCTTACAGTACACCATTATTGAATTAAGTGCAATATTTGGGCATGTAGGCCTATTCCTACGATATTAAGAGCTACCGTAAGGCAAATTTAGTAATGGAAAATTGCTGTTAAACAAATGTTTAAAATGGGTTTGTGCATAAAAACTAGGCTTACCTATTGTTCAATGTAATGGGTTCAGGTACGGGAATGTTAAGATCTTGATGAACTTTGTTCATGTCCTTTTGGTTAAACTGTGGCGTCTCTAGGAGTTGGTTCAATTGCAGTATCTTAGCGGGAAATCCTTTCAGTATAAGTTCCTCTGCCTGCAAATTTGACATCCATGTTTTTTAACTACAAAATAAGTCAAGTATATATAGTTTTAGGTTTAAAATTTGATCCCAGCAAAAGAATATTTACTTGAAAATATTTTTAACTTAAGTGTGCTATGAGTATTTGGACCACATAGTTTGGAAACAGTACCCTACTAGTAAACTACGCTGGAGATACATCAAGTACAAACATATCAAAAACTGTTTTAAAAGGACATGAAAAAACTATCGTGAGTACCTGCATTTTATTTAACGAATCTTTAAAAAAATTAATTTAGGTAAAACAATGTTTAGTATCGTTATTATCAGATCATTGTTATCAGATTATTATTGTTAAAATAATTAAACTAGTCCATAAAAAGTATTTGATAAACAATATGTTTTTAATATAAAAACCAACTGTAGCATACAGTATTTTTGATCAACTAACAATATATTCTATCGGTACAAAACTGAGATGCAAATTAAGTCAACTGTAAATATGTGGTAGGCCTAGTGTAATTTCCATATTTATGTGATCTAGTTCAATCATTTGTTAAAACAAGACCAAACCAAGAGTTTTAAGGAGTCCAAATACTAAAATATTTCTATGTTAAGGTTTACAGTAGACTCCGGTTTGGGTCTAATGTTCAAACTTCATATAAGATGGAGAGACATAAGTATAACTGATGTACTCTTACTAGTGATGCGTGATTGCGAGCTGTTACAATCGAAAATTTGTGTAATTACTGTGCTGTTTTAGTTCATAGTCTATTCACAAGATTTAGGCGGTTTGAGGGGAAGTTCCCCACCACTTTTTTTTGCTTAATGTATGTTGCAATTGATTGACGTTCAAGAAAACCTCAGCTGTTGAGCTATTTTTTTTTTTTTTAGTTAGGATTAATTAAATGCAATAGATTTCATCCTCCAAAACCACCTAAATTTTGTAAACAGATTACAGTACAGTAATTCACCAAATTCGTACATAGCCTAAAACGTGCAGTTTTTAAACGTATCCATTCAGTTTTATATATTTTTGAAGTGTTTTTATGTTTAGGACAAGGAATCAATTCTAAAAGAATCTTGAGTTAGACAAAGTCTACTACATCACTTGTCATATTACCTACTAATAATTACTAAAAAAATACTTCTCCGCATCTCACCTTTGTAAGCAAATTGTCTTTGTAAGTCTGAACCTGAAACATCACACAAGATCAGATTATTAGGTATACGGTTGATGCTAAAAACTCGAGCAAAACTCATGCATGGAAGTTAAGGGTGTTTGGTCCAAATATTTTATTGAGCGGGGCTTTTATATGACTCTTGAGCATTTTGTCATATGCAAACTCCTCCTGGACGGCAGAAGCCAACATTTTCAAATAAATAAGATCAGCTTTTGACAATAATGTAATAATCAGGAAAAAGCTGATAGAAATATTGTAACTGTTGATAAAGGATATTCAAACAGAAAAGGTATGGACATAGATAAAACATAGTCCCTTAGTAGATCTCCCATCCTTATGGAACAGCTGAAGCCAATTTTTTTTGTTGGTTCTGTCCGGTTTTCTGTAGATGTCACGTTTTGTTTACAATTTGTTTCTTGTTATTTCAGTAATTTATAACCTCGTTTAACCAAATAAAACTATCTAATCATAAACAATAACTCGTTCACTAGCTATATAACCAAACAGTGAGACACAAATAATGAGAAACTAACCCTAAAATAATAGGGACAAATTTTAAACAAAACTTGACATCTACAGAAAACCGGACAGAACTAACAATAAAATTGGCTTCACCTGTTCCATAAGGCTGGGAAATTTACTAAGGGACTAGGCCTATGTTTTGTCTATGGTATGGATCATAAACATAAACACTGGCTCAAACCTGATACAAATAACATTAACATATAGTTGGAAGTTTTTGACAGTTCAATTTACTAACATGATTACTTTCATGCTAGTGACATACAGTAATTTGTTTATGATTATGATCAGTACCATTTAGGAGCTAATATTTGTGTTGTTAATTGTCATTTTGTCTATTATTTTAGTGAAGGATTGATTCATGGTACAAGTTAGAACATCGTTTATTATTTATCACCTAGAGAACAAGCTAATTATTAGGCCTACATTATTTTAGGTAGTGTTCCATAACTTTTATTTTTTTATTTTCTTGCAAAATAGGTACACTTTTTTAATCATGTAGAAGAAAGTTTATGATATTTGGCATACGATTTACACTATATGAATACGAAACAACTCAACAACACCTCCCAAGACTTGAAGGCTGCTTGGAAAAAGCTTGAAACCTATTTGAGTTTTTATTTTTAAGACCATAGTCTACATTGGTAATGAATTGGTTTGAATAAAAGTTACATGTTAATAGGTACTAATCCCATGAGATTACAACTGAACAGAACTTTGTGTTTTAATATAAGCAATATTATATTTCCTCAGATAATAGTTGATATGGTGTCTTTAAAATTCCCTAAGCCTAATTGGAAAAGCTTTTTTGATTGTTTTATAGTATCCCTCATATTAACACGTTCGCTGTGGCCAGTCAAATGGCAGGCGTAGCCCCAGTCCAGGCGCAGCCCGCAGCGTCAAACAAACCCGATTGCCGGGTGGTTGGCCTTCAAAATTTTGGTGTGACGATAGCAAATAACATTCGGTGATGTCCTGCTTTACGACGAGAGTCGACATAGTTCGCTAAAACACCCACAGATAGCAGCACTGCTTGGAACATAGCCGGTCCCATTGTATTGCCAATTGGAGAGATAAGACGGAACAACAAGTTGATTTTTAAGCTTGCCAGAAGGGGATTTTGCGGGGAAATTTACTACCAACCTACACCACAACAAAAAGCAAGTCACACAATACACGCTAATGTGGTATAGATCCGCATTCAATCAATACTAGAGAAGATATACGAAAAGCATTGCCGAGCGTTGCCGATCGAGTGGACGATCACCGTACCCGATAGGAAACGGCCGGGCACAAGTGGCCGTGAGTCGTTGTCTCGGTTACCGCTTATTGTTCTCCAGTGTTATAGGGGCCTACTTCAATCTGGTACGGTATAATTCGTTTTCAGAACGACTATTTTATCGGTGGTAACTTAGGGGTTCTTTACAAATTTATCATATTGTGGGTTTAGGCTTGGATCTAATGACATGCAATAGAATAATGATAATGAATGTAGTTTTTAAGCATTGTGGAAGGAACCTAACCTCAAAATTGTGCTTGACCACAAACACTGTCAACCAGACGATATCTACCTACTGCTCTAACTAAACATCAAAACATCCGAAACTACTGTGGAACATAACATATATATATATATAGTTTTCTGTTAGGCTATAACATGAAGGGAGCCCTGACTTTGAATTATAGAATGTTTTGCTGACAAAAATTTGAATTACTGCGTAATTTCGAATTATAGAGTGATTTGGCGACGAAACTTCGAATTACACAACACTCCTCCGTTAACACAACAACTTCAATAAATATGATGCGATTTTGATAAAATTTGGTATTAACATATAAACCTACATTTATTCTAACGAGTTAACGAACCAGCATGATCAAACTATGAAAACAGATTTTTTTGGGGGGTCCTATGGGGTAAAATAAGTTAGGGTTTTTCACATTTTTTACCCCCAAAACATGATATTTAGCAATTTCTTACTAAACAGTTTTGTAGTGCTTAAAATCAAATGGTTTAATAAATTGAATCATTGGTGTTGTATGTCTAAGGCCCAGGGTATAATACAAGCGCAAACTGTGAATGGCAAGCTGTTCTGCTCTGACACCGGGTCTTATTTAGGCCCAAGTAAATTTTTTTAAGGTGGCCACGACAAGTTTGAGTGGCGGTAAGCGACGCCGCCTAGTGCCGCTCATGGTTCCAAGCCCAAACCAATTTTTGTGAGATTACCACTCGCCGCTCAGATTAGTCATGCTTCAGTTCAGCCGAAAATGTCACAGGAGCAGCAGAAAACGTGCGAACCTCCAGCCAAACTTAAGATGACAGAGATGAAGTTAAGTTCTCAAATCAGATGGTGGTATTCCCAAAACTCTCCTCTCCTCCTGTTGATCGGATGACCATCCATTGTTTTCAACACCTCTCAACTTACTTCTAAAAACTTCTAGTTGTTCTTTAAAACAGAATTGCTAGATAAGTTAACATTTAAAAAATATATTGTAGGTTTTCTGCAAATGTTGCTTAAATAAGTTTAACTTAGATCTGTTCTGATCAGAAATATATGATCATATAAATTTTTTATGAACAAATATGGTTTTATTTTATTTGGATCTTAAGTTAGGCCATTGACTATTGGATACTGGTCAAAGGTTAGGCCTAAGTTATGAATTTTTTGCCCTAAGTTAGGCTTACAAGTTATATCTAGGTCAAGGTAAAATAATAATTATTAGACTTCATAAATAATAGATGGTATAAACTTACTTTATATTGATATCACATAGGCCTAGGCCTACTTGTCTCCAAGTATGACCCTGGTTATGTGTAGGCAAGCAATTTAAGTTAGCCTAGCCTTAGGTAAATTCATAATGATGTTATTTGGTCCAGGATTACTTCTTGTAAATTAAAATGGTATAAGATTACCTGTTTCCGTCTATGATCCTAAATTTGTAGTAATGAGCCTCAATACAAGGTAGCTAAATTATTAGGTAAATTATTAATAGCCTATCTTCTGATTGAAGGTGTCAAGACGTCAAGACGTCAGTATCAATAAACTTACACATTTCTGTGAATGAAGGCGTGACATAGGCCTAATTAAACAGTTTTAATTAGTAAAGTTACGTTGCAGGAACTAAAATTCTAATTCCAAATGAATATGGTAATTTGCTGGTCTTTCTAACCTCAAAGCAAATAACTGGACCAATAGTCATTAATGTTAAGATCAAATCCAATTTCAGGGGAAACACAAAACATTTACCTTATCCGTTGCTGCCTTATCTGCCATTATCAACCTAAAATTCTACAATATTAAAGCTAAAATATTCCAGTCGAAAGAAAATCAGGTAAATAACACTTTTCCCAACTACTTGTGGATGCTGCTAAGAGAAGAACGCCATGGAGTATGAAGAACCAAACGAACGAACGAACCAAACCTCAAACTACCTTAGGAAACATTAAGAGTAAGCAAAATAAAAAGGGAAATTGAACATTTTGGTTCGTTGTTTATAAAATGTATTATATTCCAACTTTGTATATTCCGTCCACATCCACCTGGCTCTTGGCCGTGTTCCATATATAGGCTAATAAGCTATACAAACAATATAATAAACATTTCTGGGGAAGTTTATCAATAATTAGTTTAATAGTATTAAATCGACACAAGGGGTATGTTTTACCTATGATAATATATAACTTCTTACATAATGTTTTTATTTTAACATAAATAAGGGTTGGCCCATATCATCCCCATAAAATCAGTGCTCGATTTGCAAAGGAATGCAAGATTTCCGGCAACTCTCTCTCTCTCACTCTCTCTCTCTCTCTTTCTCTCTCTTTCTGAAAGATAAAAATATTGGCATAAAGATAGGCCTACATATCTATGTTTAATCTGATATAAAACATTTTTTTTTACAGCAACATTTATTTCTGATATAAAACATACTCCCTTAGTAGATTTCTCATCCTAATGGAACAGCTGAAGACAATTTTATTGTTTGTTCTGTACGGTTTATGTAGAGATCGTGTTTTGTTTACAATTTGTTTCCCGTGTTATTACAGTCATTTAAAACCTCGTTTAACCAAATAATACGATCTAATCATAAACAATAAATCGTCCCCTAGTTATTTAACCAACCAGTAAAGCACAAATCAATAAATTAACCCTAAAATAATATAAAGAAAATTTATCTAAATTTATCTGAATTAATCTAGTAGATTAATTAGTCCTTAGTAGATTTCTCATCCTTTTGGGACAGCTGAAGACAATTTTATTGTTAGTTCTGTACGGTTTAAGTAGAGGTCGTGTTTTGTTTACAATTTGTTTCCCGTTATTACAGTCATTTAAAACCTCCAACTATCCTGATACCGCCTATCTCTAAGTCCGATGGAACTTGGGCAAGAAACGATATTGAAAAATCTGAAGTGTTTGCAAACCACTTGGCCGCAGTGTTTACTCCCAATCAAAATCAAAATAATAATTTTAATAATCTTGACGAAATTCTTGAGTTCATTGACTCGCCAAATCAGTTATCACCTCCAATAAAGCCCTTTACTCCCTCAGAAGTCTGTAAACTTGTAAACAAATTAAAACTGTTTAAAGCCCCTGGATACGACTTAATCACGGGAAAAGTAATGAAAGAGCTTCCTAGAAAAGCATTTATATACCTGACACTCATTTTTAATTCAATTATACGGTCTGAGTATTTCCCGTCACAATGGAAAGTTTCAGAAATAATAATGATAGCAAAGCCAGGAAAACCACCCCAACAAGCAAGTTCATATCGACCTATCAGTCTACTTCCAATAACATCCAAATTGTTTGAGAGGCTCTTCTTGAATCGTCTACTTGAAGAAGTAGAGGACAGAAACTTGATTCCAAATCATCAGTTTGGGTTTCGACGGGAGCATTCCACAGTTGAACAAGTACATAGATTGGTTAATACAATTAAAGAAGACCTTGAGAAAAAGAACTATTGTACAGCTGTCTTTATCGATGTAAGTCAAGCCTTTGACAAAGTTTGGCACACAGGCCTACTTTATAAACTTAAACTGAATCTTCCTCATACATTTTATATGACAATTAAATCATACCTAACCGATAGATATTTCAGAGTTAAATTTGGAGATAGCATTACAAAATTGTACCCAATTCAAGCTGGCGTTCCCCAAGGAAGTGTTCTCGGACCTGTACTATATACGCTGTTTACAGCCGATCTACCTGAAAATGTGAATACTTCTGTGGCCACTTTTGCTGACGATACAGCTATTTTAGCGTCCCATCCTGATCCAGTGGTAGCTTCACTTAATCTTCAAAATTCCCTAGATGACTTAGAAGAATGGTTGCAAACATGGAAAATAAAAGTGAATGAGAGCAAATCTACTCATGTGACCTTCACTACCAGATTAGGTACTTGTCCTCCTGTAACCTTAAATAATGTCCAAATTCCGCAATCTCACGATGTGAAATATCTCGGCATGACGATTGACAAAAGATTAACCTGGAAAACCCATATCTGGAATAAAAGAATGTACCTAAATTTAAAATTTAAAAATCTTTCCTGGCTCCTAAATAGTAAATCAAAATTGACCATTGCAAACAAATTATTACTATACAAAGTAATCCTGAGGCCAATTTGGACTTATGGAATCCAACTGTGGGGAACATCCAGTATGTCCAACATAAACATCATCCAACGATTTCAGTCAAAAGTTTTAAGGTTCATTCTGCAAGCCCCATGGTATGTTAATAACAATATCCTTCACAAGGACAGTGGAATTCCTACGGTTGAAGAGGAAATAACCAAATTTAGTGCAAAATATCTAAAGAAACTTGAAAATCACCCTAATCATCTGGCTCTAAACCTCTTGGACAACAGTACCAGTATATACAGGCTAAAAAGGATTCATGTTTTGGATCTAAGCACACGTTTTGTTTGAACAATTTAATTTTCCCTTGTTTATTACATATTTATTTTTTCATTGAAATATTTTTAAGTTAGCTCTGTCAATGGACAGAGATTAACTAACGTTTTATTAAAAGTTGTTATTGTATTTGCTAAATGTTCTAAAAATGAACAGATTGTAAATAAAATTGTGAAAAAAAAAATTTAAAACCTCGTTTAACCAAATAATACGATCTAATCATAAACAATAAATTGTCCCCTAGTTATTTAACCAAACAGTAAAGCACAGATCAAGAAATTAACCCTAAAATAATAGAAACAAAATTTATCTAAATTAATCTAGGGAGTATGTTTTATCTATGATAAAACATACTCCCTTAGTCCTTAGTAGATTTCTCATCCTTATGGAACAGCTGAAGACAATTTTATTGTTAGTTCTGTACGGTTTAAGTAGAGGTCGTGTTTTGTTTACAATTTGTTTCCCGTTATTACAGCCATTTAAAACCTCGTTTAACCAAATAATACGATCTAATCATAAACAATAACTTGTCCCCTAGTTATAACCAAACATTAAAGCACAAATCAAGAAATTAATCCTAAAATAATATAAACAAAGTTTCGTCGACACTAGCGCCTTTGTGTCACGTACATGAACTAGACATGAAAAACGTGCTTCAAAATTTACAATGGGATGAGAAGTGGCACCAAATGTAATAGCTATTTACATTACAACTTACAAGTGTAGTAAGAGCGTTTTTACATCACGCAGGTGAACGTTGTGCAACGAGCGAAGGCGAGTTGCATAATTCACCGAAGTGATGTAAACACGCTCTTGCGTAACGTGTAACGTACAAGATTTTACCTGACCCGACAATATTTAGGAGGGTACGAGCAATATACTTCATTATCAATTTCAGTCATATCTTCTAACGGTAACGTTCATTTACAAACAAAAGCTAGGTTAGGAAAATTCTTCAAAGCATAACAATAAAATTCAAACACACAGCTGATTTCTGGCGTTGAACGTCGTTGGCTCCATAGAGGTATAATTTTTAAGTTATCCACTCAATATTATTTAAATGGGTTTCATTACATCACCGAGTGAGTTTTTTTCAACTTTACATCACTCGAGAAGTAAGTAAGTTGTATACATCACGCTTTATCGTCGGGTCAGGTAAAATCGTGTACGTTACGCAAGAGCGTGTTTACATCACTTCGGTGAATTATGCAACTCGCCTTCGCTCGTTGCACAACATTCACCTGCGTGATGTAAAAACGCTCCTACTACACTTGTAATGTAAATAGCTATAAAGACAGACAAGACTTTGACAAAATAGATGTGTATTTAAATTGGACATTATTTACAATCATAATAATAATTAAACATGTACTTAATACTTTTAATACTTTTCATTGAAATGGCGACCATACATAGTAGGTATTTTAAGCCAAGTATGAATGGAGATGAGTGTAGAATGAGTGGCGCGATCTTGTAGTCTTGTTAGTGACTAAGGCCGACATTCCTTAGACACAGCTGTTAATTAATAGCCCGAACAGCTAATGGCAACTAAGGGACCTACAGTTTATAGTGGGATCCGAACCACATTTTTCCTTGGTATATACGAATTGGTCTAATTATCAGGATAGTACTGCGGATAGTCGTAGTACTCACTCGTGCGGACGTTAATCCACACGAGGGAGTATCGCATCCACAGTGTATGCCTATAAATATCCACAATTCGTGACCTCCTAGTAGCTGGATTACAGGACGACGCCACCCGTATGTGCTACAATTAAAAATAAAGAGAGAAGGCAGGCATAAATTAAACATATTAAAGAATACAAATCAAAATGTGTCAACCATAGTTAAACATACGTTGGTTAGTCTATGGTGTCAACATATTATCTTTTCCCCTTGTAATTTCCATTAGATTTGCATTGGATCAGATGATTTACTAATAATATTAGTTTGTACTTTATTATGAAATAGACCCCTCAAGAATTTTATGAGATGTGATTTTTATGGCTGCTGGTAATCCCAATCAGTTATTGTCACCAACAGGACAATGAGTGTGGTTTTTAAGTTTTCCTTTTTGCTTTTTCTCCGCTTTGTTAATCTTTATATTTTTTTTCTCCGCTGCATGTTTTACAGTTTTGTTTTGCAGTTTTTTATTTATTTATCTATTATGCATGGTGTGCTCTTTGGACATTTGTATGTGCTCTTTGGACATTTGTATGTGCTCTTTGGACATTTTGTTTTGTAAATCAAGAGGAATGCATCTCTGTTTTGTATTTTAGTTTAGTGTTAGTGACTTGGCCAATTGTTATAAACTGAACGGCTCAATAAATCTTGAATCTTGAATCTTGAATCTTGAGGATGTTGCTGAAGACTAGACAAGATTACTACAGTCATCATCAGCAGTTTACCCACCTTTATTTTGATATATCTACGCAAATGGAATATTTTTAGCGTTTTTTTTTATAAGGGAGCGATCTCAAGACATGATAGTTTTGATTTCTTTCTTGACCATATTCCTACAGTCTACTAAAATGATCTATTAGACTTAATATAACTGTTGTTTAAGGTAAATATTTTTTATTCTATGCTCTGTTGAAAACTCTCAGAAATATACTAATACTGTACGCTCTATACGTATAACGACTCTGATTTAATTTATTTTGGTTTCTTACGTTGGTTGTCTTTTCCGGTTTATTTCTATATTATTTTGCCAGTTCTTTTCCGGCTAGACAAAGCCCACAGTGAGTATCGGAGAATTCCTCAAGTTAGTATAATTATCTATTAAAATCACATTTTTGATGGGATTTAGTTTAATTATTTATAATAACAACACTTATTTATGTGACAATCCCCATGTCTTGTGCAGATGGGAGTCTTATTACCACTCATAAGCTGTTTTTATGTCAACTGCGTAGCATGTCTAGGAATCCTAACTTACGTTATGCCAATGGTTGAGGCCTAAAAGTGACTTAAAATTACCTGCTACAATTTGGTTTTTAATTTTTGTTTCGTCAATCATAACACCTTGTTATAGGTTGAACCTCAAATAATGCAATGATTGAGTTAACCTCATCATTCCTAAGTTAACCTATGTGTTGGATTATCCCCTACATAAGTTGGCCTAAAATTAATTTGTTTAGGCTACATTCAAGACTGTCCAGTCAATTAATCGTCTAAGTTACCACTAGTATTATCTTTAATCCCTAATGCTTACCAAATTAAAATGCTTGGACACATAGCCTAAGTTAAAAGATCGTTTACACAGCTAAGTTAGAGATCCTGCAATAGCCTACCGTAACTTACTATCGATTGCGATATTGCTGGTTATTTTATCAGTATAGTTCTTTCCTATACTAAAGCCGCGTTTACACCAGAGTTTGAAACACGAGTCGCAAACAGAAATTGCAAACATCTCTAAAAACGCACCTTTTTAGACGAAATATTTTGCTGTTGCAAACAGTTTTTCAGTGTTTGCAACTGAAATTTTGGTTTCCACTTGAAGTTGGTAAGGATCAAAGGGAGTTGCCAACTCTCTGTTTGCAACACTAGTTTCGGTCAATATGAGCTGTTGAAACACAAAACAGAAACATTTCTCCACCATCCCCCATGCTACCACCTCCACTCTCACTCATTTGATCACTGCGACCCTGTGTCTCGACTCGGTGTTAAATTAATCGGAAAAATTCTGTTTGACTGTCAATGAATTAAAACTAACCTCAAATGACAAGGTCGTCTAATTTAAAAATCACAATAACGTCTCATGTGAATTAAAAGGGTTATAATTAAGTAGGCCTACTTGTAATCATTAAAAATTAATAATACCTAATTTTAATTTGATGATTTACACAATTACCGATGTTCACCCAGCATCGTCTCGGCCTACGTTTCTTTGACAAGATGACACACGCCGCCACGGCTAAAATAACATCCTCGGAAGGACTGATCCGAGGAACCAGAACGAGGCGAGTCATAATAAAGGTCGAAATTATTTCAAACAATTTCATGAAACATGGAAACAAATCATGAAATATAAATTGCAAACATTTATTTGAAACTACTGTTTGTAACTGCTGTTTGCAAAAAAAGTTTGCAACTTTTTGTTTGAAACTCCGGTATAAATGCGGCTTTAGCTACTTGGTACCAATATTAAGAGGCCAGTACCGTATCGAAACAAAATATCTGAGTCTAATGGCCGCATCCGTGCCTTCGTAGCGGTTGTTTGCCAAGGCTGGAGCTACAGTGATCCATAAAGAAACACGACTTTCATCCCACTTCTACACAAACTTGTTTTTTGTCAAGCTCATATGATGATAAACTTAACTTGGTTTGAGTAAATTATGATTCACTAGGCCTTATTCACTCATTCTTAGAACTTTTCATAATATGTCTAGGTACCTAGGTATTCGAGTAAATTAAGGGTGTGTTTGCAAAGATTTATTTAAGTAAAAAGCCAAAGTAAGTTGTGTTAGTGTTGCCTAACTTTAAAATAAATCTTTGGAAAAGATTTAACACGTTGACTGTGGCCTTACTGCTATGTGTGCTTGCCTGCAAAATATTGCGTCTCCCTGTCTGAGTCCAGCACTCGGCTGGTGACAATGTGATTGTTGCCAGTCTGTAGCTTAGAATACGAGCTTATTTTGGTGTAGGTTGGTAAGTACCTACTAAACATTCCAGTAAAATCCCGTCTGGCAATGCTTTCGTCCCGTTTTTGGGGATTTTCCCCATTCAAGCCATTACAAAGACTCTGGATATTGATCCTGGTGTTTTAGTTAAATCTACGTTCACTTTCGGGGTAACACAGAACAATCACCATTGCTCTTTTGTGATTCGTCTTACTGAGATATTTCAATGCCAATAGCGACCGCTGATTCAGTTGCGCGCCGGGTTTGCCCGGGCCTCGCCGTAATTCGGGAGCGCCTGAAAAAAATTTTCAGATGTCGAGGTGTTAAGTTAGGCCTATGCTACGTTCAAGTTATAAATCTTATATCTAGGCCTACCTAACTTAGTTGAAGCTTTCTAGAACCCTCTACACATTAGGCCTGCCCTAGGCTACCTGAAATTCAAAAGTTCACAAAACTAACTCAGAATTAAGAAAGACCAACCTAAGTTGATCCCCAATGAACATATCAAAGTCTTGCGTGTAAATATAACTTGAGTTAAGTGCCCAATTACTTAACTTAAAGTTAAACTTGTACCTTCAATTTAGCCTAGGCTATCAAGTGTTAATAGACTCATCTCCATCTGTTTACCTCTGGCTTTGTTACATTAAGTTAGTTGAAAGAATCAAATACCTCCGCCCCAGAAAGCTGCAGACTAAGTTAACTTCCATTTACCTGGCTGGATTTCTAATTTACTAAAATTTTTCCTGAAAATTTTCAGATTAATTTTAAAATAACAATTTTAATGAGTAGGCCAAATAGGTTTGCTGCTACAGTTAAGGTAGGCCTATTGAGGTGTATTTTTTATTGAAATGTTGATAAGGTTCAGCTTAAATAGTTAGTATGAAATAAATAAAATTTCCAAATTTTATTAAAATATAGGTCTAACAAGCAAACAAAGTATAGGCCTAACAGTTTATTTACCCATTATAAATAACATGGAAATTTTAAATTTTTTTTTAGGCTAATTACGTTAAGTATCTCCCCAACCGTTAAGAATAACAACAACACTCAACATACAAAATTGAGTTATTTGTTTTTTTTTTTAAGCTCTACAATATGGTCTAGAAAGAAATTTTATGCTTTTAGAGTCACAAATGGAAAAACCAATTTTTACCTCATAAAACGGCCCTCACAAGTACAATCATGCTGGTCAGCGAACTCGTTTGAATAAACGTAGGTTTACACGTTTGTACCAAATTTCATCAAAATCAGATAATTTTACTAAATCAATAAATAAGGTTACCTTCGTCAATCAGCTCATAGAAGTTGAAACATTGTTACGGCCGTTTCAGCATATCCATGCCATCATCAGACGTTCAGCCTAAGTGGCGTCGTTAATATACAAACTGTCACACGCGACGTACACATACATAAACATAAACGGGGGTTTTTTACTAAACAGGCCTGTTGATTAGACATATCCGCACAAGAGCAAGTAGCTGACTCATCTGATCTCATCTCAGCTGAGTCAGCTACTTGCTCTTGTGCGGATATGTCTAATCAACAGGCCTGTTTAGTAAAAAACCCCCGTTTATGTTTATGTATGTGTACGTCGCGTGTGACAGTTTGTGTTTTTGTATATTAACGACGCCACTTAGGCTGAACGTCTGATGATGGCATGGATATGCTGAAACGGCCGTAACAATGTTTCAACTTCTATGAGCTGATTGACGAAGGTAACCTTATTTATTGATTTAGTCACAAGATCAGCTCAGGGGCTAAAAAATATGGATTTTAAAAGATAATTTTAGCTCGCGTCATCGTGCTAACGGACACAATTATGTATATTAGTAGGCCTCACACAACTTTGATCAAAATCGGACCGTAGGTAGGCTTTGCCCCAAAAAAAAAGTTGAGACAATTTCCTACAACAAAATAAGCTTTAAAACTTTTTCTCTCCCACTAAGCTAGTGTAGAACAAATCTTCCACTAAATTTTGGTTTTCCGGGGAGTGTCGGTAGCTTAAAGATAAAAAAATATTGATAACTAAAAGTGGAAGATTAGTTGCTAAGTGCATTGTGCAATCAGCTTGTAGAAAACTAGTGGAGAACTGTTCCCCCTCCCCTCACCCAATACGTGACATCTGGCGGTGCATGAAGTTTTCACTGCAAGCTCAATACTTGAGGGGAAAACAGGCAGTAGGCCTAACTTATACATTCTTTTCTAACCATGATCTAAATCATCAAAGATTAGGAGAAAGGTTAAAATTATATTTTAATTTCAGAATCCCAAAATGGGGAAGATTATGAAACCCAACAAAGTCGTGCTGGTGTTGAGTGGGAGGTACGCCGGCAAGAAGGCTGTCATCATCAAAAACTACGATGAAGGCACCAACGACAAACAGTATGGAAATGCCTTGGTTGCCGGGATCGACAGGTATCCCAGGAAAGTTCACAAGCGAATGGGAAAGAAGAAGATCCATAAAAGATCTAAGATAAAGCCTTTCCTGAAGGTAAGATCTGTGTCCATACCTTTTTTTTTGTTTTGTTCCATATGACAGAGGTTTTGTTTTATAGTGAAACTGAACTCATATGGGCATATTAAAGCATGCGTACTGGCTTCCTAGTTTTATTTCTGGGTTGTCATAAAACGTGCAACATTTTACCGTTTTGTGCTCTCAAAATCTTTAGTTTGAAAGCATCTTCGAGGATTAATTTCAAAATATCTTTTAATACTGAAGTATTTGAGGAAAAGTTTCATCCTAGCTTATGAATTACTTTTTACTATTTATGAAAAAAATTGGTAATTTCAAGCCCTTGTAAGTAATGTGGAAACTAGGCCTAGCATCAAAATGAATGCCTGAATCTTAAAAGTTTTTTTTTTAAATGCCTATGGGACCAGTCAGTATCCTGTCGGATTAAAGAATCTCAATAATCCCGACACTTGATATTCTAACACACACTGTTGTAGTCTAATGCTAGAGGGAATGATAATCAATAAATTGGAATTTTTTTCATGTTGTGGCAAGAGCCTTGCATATTTCCAGTTGTTGTGTCCAATCGGATTCTCCAGTCTTACAGTGATCATTATGTGAAATAACTACATTTTGTCTAGCTTAGTCCGCTTTTGTTTTCAGCATCAATACAACCATCTCACGGCATGATTCCTATTTCAGGTTATGAACTACAACCACCTCATGCCTACTAGGTACTCCTTAGATCTGGAGCATTCTAAAGTTGCCCCGAAAGACCTAAAAGACCCAATGAAGAAGAAGAAAATCAGATTCCAAGTCAGGGTCAAACTAGAAGAAAAGTAAGTGGTGTAACAGCAAGATTTTCTTTGTAACTACTTTTTTTTAGAAAACTACTTATATAATAGTCAATCCTTTATTTTTACATTACGCTAGGCTACATGAAATTCAGCAAAGCTGACGTAGGCTAACATGTGAAATTTTCAAATAAGCTCGGTCTTTACGGGATATTGTTGAAACTGTTATTGTTTTCATGGAATTCTTTAAAGACTCAATTTGGCCTTGATCCATTAGGCCTACAATTAAAAATATATAGACTTATTTATTTATGAGAACACATACACAATTTCAAACATTTTATCTTTAATTGACATATAAATTTAGCCTAGGCTACATGTATTTACAAACCATCTATTATACTTTCCTGATACAGGGTAGACACAGACTGGGAATTATCAGGAGTTTTGAAATTTCACTGGGAAATCCTGATCTTAGTAGGTTTTTATCTTTTTGTTGAAGTATACAGACTTAGAATTGGAAGAGTTACCTAGAGTGTATTGGCTTGCGTGTAAACATTCATGAAACTTCATTTAGCGTATGAAAAACTTGACTTTACATACATTGTGAACCTTGTCTGCATCACGGTGAAACGAATGATCATTTTCGGGCCTCCGGTAGGCCTATAAGACACGAGTCACGCCTAGGATAACCAGGTTTTGCAGGTGGGAAACCCGGTATAAATGAGCGCATTTTTACCACGACTGCTGTGGCCAAAAAATATACCTTTCAACAACGTAAGGTTTTTCTAACATCAGTCCATTTGAAAATACCTAAAAGATGAATACATTCAATGGGTGGGATATATCATACATTTTGTGGTTTCGGCTACAAATTTTTTGCACTATACTGGCCTGCTTCGGTTATCTGAATGTGGGATTCCTCAAGGTGCAACAGAAATGGTTGTCGGAGTAAAGTTTAACTGCAAGGTTAAATTTTATCCCTCCAATTCAACCGACAGATTCTTTTGAACATTTAAATAAGAGTTCAGAAGTTTTTTTACTGTTTCATGACATTTTATATAAAAGAGTAGCTTAATGTAGCCTAAATCAAAACATTTTCCTTCTAACAAATGTCACTGTTGAGATTAGATGAGCTATGATTACACTACTATGAAAAGGTATTTGTTGAACCTCTTATAGCCCATTCCCTTGTTTTTGCTTTATCTCATTTCATTCAGCTAGTTCAGAGTAAAGCTTTAGTTAAAAAGGCAAAATATAAATCTGTCGACTCAAAAGATATGATCCAATTCTGTTTTTGAAGATATTGTTGGTGATAGCAGGTTGTTTTTACTTGTTACCGTACTGATTTCACCAAGGGTATCGTGGAAATTACTGAAAAGTCAGTTAAAAATTATGACAAACAAAAATCCAAATACAGTTCTCTAATAGGTACTTTAATTTAATGCAGTAGAATCCCTCATATCTAGCGACAACTTGACTAAGCCCTTGTCTGTATAGCCTAACAATTTGGCCACATAAACCAGCCTATTATAAAAACAATAACCTGTACTGGGTGGTCCATAAAAACCACTAACATTTTGTTTCGTGACAGCCCAGCTAATTCGTGGGTTAGAGAGATGATTTTTGCGTTAAATGAATCCTTAATTAATAGAATTTTTTGTAATTATAAGTTGTAGGGATGGACGAGATTGGATTTTTAGTTCGAGACGAGACGAGATTTTTTATTTCTCATAAAATTTCGAGACAGGATTTCCCTTCTCATACACAACGGGAAATGCACGTTCGGAATTTTTACCTGATTTTGTAACATTGTTAGATGACTGTTTAAATACAAAAATAATGATAATAGGCAAGAATATTTAATTAAAAAACATCAGCATAACGTTTTTTTATTAATCACGCCTAAATTATTAAAAATGCCTATGATTAGGAAACATAGTGATATCAGTTAGGATAGAGTTCAACTTATCCTAAAATAAAATAAATCATAAAATAAAATATTAATTTTTATAAAATAGTTACTTGTTTTGACTTTTTTTATAGTAATAAAACATTCCTCACACTGCTAACACTTAACAAAACTTCCCAAATGTTATTAAAATAATTAAAGTAATATTTACATTTGAAGAATTAATTAAATAAGAACGCCTTCGCAAAGGAAACGCAACTACAACACGCTCGTGTATTGCGGGTATTGCATTGACTTTCTGCAGGCGTTTTTAATTTTTTTTTTAATTCTCGTCACGATAAAAATCTCGGCCAAAAAGAAATCTCGTCTCGTGTAACGAGATTTAAAATTTCCCGAAATTTCGAGACTTGACCATCCCTAATAAGTTGTTCATACTATTAAACTTATCTAATGGAAGTGGTATTCAAAATAAATAGCTAATGTGAGAAATCTATATGCAATGTTTGTTTTGCAGGTGTAAAGTAATAGCCTAAATAAAACAAGGCTGTGTAAAATAACAATTATATAACAAATACAGTTTATTAAAGCTCAAAGAAATATGTTTACAAAATGTTTTTATAGGTAAACCATTAAGCTTAAAATAGTTGTTGCATGGACTCGTAATTTTAAAAAAAGCTTCAACGAGAAAAGCCCAGAGTTGAACAGTCCACTGCTCAATTTTTTAACTAAAATGCTATCAGCTGTGCTTTTAATTGTTGCATAAATAAACTGTCTTAAGTTAAGTAACAACTGAGAAATAACTGTTTTAAATGTTGGTGGTTATGATGGACCACCCAGTACCTAATAGTATAGTAAAATATTCGAGCTTATTGTTAAATGTAATAAATAGTATATTACGTTACTAGTCCTGATAATAAATAGGTGTTTGCCGGAGGAGTGTGGTCGTTCCCGTGCGAGAAGAAGTCGAGTACGGGATTACCATACGAGTCCGGTAAACACATTTTGGGCGAGTGACCTATGATAGTTTGCGCCATACTACTAAATCTGTACAGATCCTTATACATTACCACCAACTAAAGGAATAAAAATCACTAGTCATAACCTCTAAGAGAGGTTAAGAGGTTATGTTTTTGTTTATAAATACTCATTGCCACCCAAATACAGTATAATCAGCTGATTGGTGTCTGGTAAAACTCATTACAGTACAGTAGTACTCAATGAAACCCCATTTGATTAAGCTGGCGGCAAACAGCTGTTTTCTGGACTAAAACCTTGCGTGGAAAGTTTGTCAAAATAGTGTAGTGTGGCGTAAAAGTACTTTACCTAACCCGCCATGTTAAACTTCCCTATCCCAGGCGTGATGTATACATCTTCTTTACTTCACGAGTGAAGTCAAGTTTCAAAAACTCACTCGGTAAGGTAATGAAACCCATTTAAATAACATTGAGTGCTCAACTTAAAAAAATATACCTCTATGGAGCCAACGACGTTCAACGCTAAAAATCAGCTGTGCGCTTAAATTTTATTGTTATGCTTTAAAGCATTTTCCTAACCTAGCCTCTGTTTGTAAAAGAACGTTACTGTTAGAAGATGAGTGAAATGGATAATGAAAAATATTGTATGTAACCCCCAGTATACTGTCGGGTCAGGTAAAATCTTGTACGTTACACGTTACGCAAGAGCGTCTGTACATCACTTAGGTGAATTATGCAACTCACTTCCGCTCGTTACACAACATTCACCTGCGTGATGTTAAAACGCCCTTACTGCACTTGTAAGGTAACTATTAAAGTCTCATGTGTAATTTTTTTCATATTTTTTTTTAATACTGAAACCGACATAAAATTTATTTAAATACGTTAAACTAAGTTAATTAATACACAAAATATGATTTGCCCCAGGCAGGAAACATACGGTCAGATATGAGGGGTTCTAAAGTACTCTCATAGTTTACATGGAATTATCTACGGCAAGGTAGCCGAAAGCTTGATCCTTGATGATTGAAAGCTTGATCCTAGATATTGTGGAGCACAGCTCTGACCTGGACACTGAAACCCTTGGTAAATTGCAAATTTCTGAAATTGATCTTATTAGAAAACGATCATATATTGCATACGTCCTGAATAATCAATTGACAACGGAAAAGAATACCTTGCTGTCAATGATGAGGGAGATCAAAGTTAAAGGAAACATCACATCTCTTAATAAACAGATGCAGGATCTAGAACAGGAAAACATTAATTTGAAGACACAATTGACATCTTCACATAGAAAGAAAGAAGCCGGTGTAAAAGTGTTTGTTCCCTCGTCTTTAAAATCCCCAATTACACCTTTGACTAGTCCCCCGGACACTAGAAATAAAATTCTAATTGTAGCAGACAGCCATGGAAGGCATGTAGTTTCTGAACTTAACAGTGTCTGGCCCAAAAGTGATTTAAATATCAGCTGCATTTTTAAACCAAATGCCATCCTTTCAGAAGTTGTCAGGGATATCAAAGGACTAACGAAGCACTTTACCATGTCTGATACTTTGATTATGCTTGGTGGATCTAATGACGAGATAAGTCAGGCTGAAAAAAATCATCAAGCTATGATTGAGAAAGTTCTTAATCAAACTTCGCACACAAAAATAATTGTTGCAGGTCTACCTTACAGACACCATAATCCTGCTGTAAATAATCGAATAAGCTACCTCAACATGGACATTAAAAATTTAGTAGACAAATTCAATCATGCAGCCTTCTTGCCAATAAATGAGTTATCCCGTGATCATTATACTAGGCATGGCCTTCATTTTAATAGGTCTGGGAAAAAAAAGATAGCTTGCATGATTAGAGATGTACTTAATCCAACACCCAGTGAGAAACCACCAACTGTTACACATATAAGGCCACTCAACATCAATGTCATGAAAACCAGCATGGGGAATATGTTCAGTAAATTTGAAAATGACTCAACGGTGGCATTTGCCCACACCATTTCAGGCGATCTTCACTGCAACAGAAATATGTCGGCTGGTGTAGCTGTAGCTTTCAAAAATAAGTTTGGGAGACCTAAAAAAACAGATTACATTAATACAAGATTAACCTTGCAAGTTGTGGAGAGCGGCGCCAATATCTACAGTCTAGTTACCAAAAATGATTATAATGGGAAACCATCAAGTCAAGAATATGATGAGGCCTTTGAACAACTAAAGGAAGATTTTAAAAACAAAAATCTGAAGACCCTCATCTGTTCGGCAATGGGATGTGTTCGTGACTGTATAGAAATAGAACACTTTGTGAAGAATATTGTACATTTTCAACAAAGTACAAAGGCAACAGTCTATATCATATCGCATGAACAGCCAGCTGCAAGGAGAAGACTGTGGAGGGGGCTTTCCCACTCTGACTTCTTCGAGAAGCTGCAATCATCTATTGCCGCAGAGTACAGTGATGCCACTCAACCCTCATGTTCGCTTTCCCAGGAGACTACGGATGTACACCTCTCAACCCTGAAGAAAAATCTACAAGAAGGAAAGAATTGTTCCAGCCCAGCCCTACAACAGAATCTCCTTAACCATGGAGTTGCTCCAGATCATCTAGAGTCCAGCTGTGAGGAATCAAGATCAAGCTCATCAGTGAAAGTGATGAATGTAGCAGAGCAGTGCAATGTTTTACCTTACCCAGATGCAAGTGTCTGTGCTATGGCTTCTGTTGTGAGTGCTGAGGTTGGTCAAAATCAGAATGAGGTGCCCTCATCTTTAAACTCAAAAATCAGCCAATTATTGGATCCAATGTAAATAGTAATACAACTCACTGTTTTCAGACATCTATTGTAAATAATATTTTTTGTAGTAGGGTAGAAAGTACTTTTAACAATGAGAATTCTTTATTGAAACTTCAGAGATCAGTTCATGATATGTTTATGCATATGAACATTCAAGGCTTAAATCCAGGTAAAGTGGCTGATTTAAATATGTTTCTATCACAGTTTGGACGTAAAATTAAGATTTTTGCACTAAATGAGCATTGGATCAATGAGGACTCATTTAATATTTTTAACACCTTTGATAATTTTAATTTGGGAAATGTGTTTATAAGAAAAAATAATAAAAAAAAGAGGAGGTTCTTGTATATTAGTGCATAAAGAATTTAACTTTAAAACAAGAGCAGACCTGGAAGTATTAAATGAGGATTTCATTTTTGAAGGTTCATTTGTTGAAATTGTGGAAATGAATTTACTAGTGGTATCAATTTATACAGTTCCAGAATATAACATAAGAAAGCTTTTCCTCACTAAACTAGAACTTTTAATGAATCAATTAAAAAATGAAAACAAAACTAAATCTATCATACTGGCCTCTGATTTCAATATAGATATTCTCAAAAGTAACAACTTAATTTCAAAATTCTATGATATTATTGAATGTAATGGATTTAATCTAAACTTCAATGAACCAACAAGAATATCAGGTAACTCTCGCACTTGCATTGATAACATTGCGACTCAAACAAAACTCAAGGTTATCTGTAAATATAATATTGGTCTTTGTGTATCTGACCATAATGCACTGTTTATAAATCTACCTAACAAATTGATAAATGACAACAACAAAAAGGTTTTTTATAAAAGAACTTTTAGTGAAAATGCTATGAACGAATATGTAAAAACTTTTGAAATTGACAAAAAGTCAATTATGTTTGGATAATTGTAATGTTAATGATAGTTACAACCATTTTTTGAGTTATTTTATAGGGCAGTTGAATCATTATTTCCCACTAAAGGCTGTAAAAAAGAAATCTAAGATAAAAACTGTTATATTGGATTGGGTAACAACAGGTATCAAGGTTTCTAGCAAAAGAAAGCGTGAGTTGCATTGGCAAGCCAAAACCAGTACAGACCCAATTTTTCTTAACTATGTAAAGTCTTATAAAAAGATATTTCGTAAAGTTGTAAACAGTTCTAAAAAAAGGTCTAACAGCAAATATATATATAATGCATTAAATAAACCAAAAGCTATGTGGAAAGTTGTAAATAACGAATTAGGCATTAGAAAAGAGGATAGTTGTGGCAATCATATTTCATTAAAAGTCTCTAATAATGAATTAATTGAAGACCAAAATGTTGTTGCCAAAACTTTTAATTCTTTTTTTTTAAATGTTGTTAATAGCTTAAACTTGCCAAATCCTATTGTAAAGGGTGTCCATCCAAATATGAAAATATCTGTGGATATAAAGGGGTGTTCACTGTACAACTTTGAACCAACCAACAAAAATGAAATTTTAAAAATAATATTTTCTTTGAAAAATAAGACATCGGTGGGTTGGGATGAAGTTCCCATTCCACTCATCAAAGCAGTAGCAAATTAAAATTGCTGAACCCCTCTCAGATATAATTAATAAATGTTTTGAATGTGGTATTTTCCCGGAAAAATTGAAATACTCTCATATTACTCCCGATATACAAAAAAGGGGCTAGAACCGATATAAATAACTACCGCCCAATATCTGTTTTAAGTAATTTTTCAAAGATATTTGAAAAAGTTATCATTTCCGGCTAGTAAACTATTTTAACAGCAATGATTTGTTTTATGAAAAACAGTTTGGGTTTAGAAAGACATTCAGCATCCCAACAGTGCACTGATTGAATTTATCAATGATGTTACAAGGGCTTTGGACAGGTCTGAAACTACTGCTGGTGTTTTCTGTGACCTGTCTAAGGCCTTTGACTGTGTGGATCATTCAATTTTGCTTTCTAAATTAAAAGACTACGGTATAAAGGGTAAAAGTTTTTCTTTATTAGACTCTTATTTACAGAACAGAAAGTATAGAACAATAGTGACCAAAAACGGTGTGAAACATATGTCAAACTGGAATTTATCTAATTATGGTGTACCTCAAGGGGTCAATATTGGGCCCCTCTGTTTTTCCTGATCTTTATTAATGACCTTCCAAAAGCTATTGGCAGAGATTTAATCTTATTTGCTGATGATACAACAGCAATCATAAGAGAGGATTCAGTAAATAACTTAATTGTATCAATAGAAAACACTTTGGATTGTATGAAAAATTGGTTTACAGATAATGGTTTAAAGCTGAATATTGACAAAACTCATATAATTAAATTTTCTTTAAAAAACAATGTAATTCTTGATAAAATTCCAAATTTAGTAGAATCTCATAGATTTTGGGTGTATTGCTTGATACTCATATTAATTGGAAGATTCACATAGATAAGATGAAAGGCAAACTAAGATCTATTTCTTTTGCTTTCTTTCACCTGATAAACTGTGTACCTCAGGATACATGTATCACAGTTTACTATGGATACGTTGAATCCATCTTGAGGTATGGAATCATACTGTGGGGAGTGTCAACAGAAGTCAAATCCCTACTAATTTTACAGAAAAAAATTATTAGAATCTTAACCAAATCAAGAAGGAGAAAATCATGTAAAAACCTGTTTAAAAATCTTAGAATTCACACCATTTTTGGATTATACATAAATGAAATTCTAAATTGGATACATAACACTAAGGAAAATTTGTCAGATGCAGTCAAATTTACACATAATTATAATACAAGGAATAAATATAATTCAGATTACCACATCACAAATTGACGACTTTTAGGAACAGCCCCCAATATATGGGACTTAGATTGTACAATGAATTACCCCTGTATCTTAAAAATTTAAATGCTACTCAATTCAAAGATAAAATAAAAGATAAAATAATTGAGAAAGCCTACTATTCACTTGACGAATTTTTGGAGAACCCTATAATGTAGATAAAAATTCTCTGATATCCTACATGAGTTTATTTTAATTATTTTAACTATTAAATTTACTATATAATACATCACTATGACGAAACACCTGTTCTTATGTATGAAATGTACTTATAAAGAAACGTATTGTGTAAATAAAATATGTCTTATGTCTTATGTCTAATGAAATGCTAGATATTGTTACACATATGGAAACGGGTCAGGCAAAATTTTGTAGTTTATAAAAGTGTTTTCATTATAATTAAGTGGGACAGGACTTTATTTGTAGTTTTCA
Source organism: Macrosteles quadrilineatus (assembly GCF_028750875.1). Lineage (NCBI taxonomy): Eukaryota > Metazoa > Arthropoda > Insecta > Hemiptera > Cicadellidae > Macrosteles > Macrosteles quadrilineatus. The sequence goes on along the minus strand of NW_026542602.1, from coordinate 59,622,995 downwards.
TTTAGTATATAAACTTGCACCATACTGGCCCGCCCCAGTTTTCTGGTTGTTGGGATTCCTCAAGGTGCTACATTAACGGTGTTGACATAGAGTTGAACTTCACTTTGGGTTTGACTTTTCTACCAACATCCTACAATTTAAATATGAAAGCTATTCAGAAAGAAAGGATTTTTTATATTAAGAATATAATATAGACCTAGTAAATAATTAGTGTTTATCGTCTATTTTGAATTTACAGTAGAGTGTCGATTTACCAGAAAACTTTGTGCAGAGGATTGTAGGGATAGTTGCACATCAACGTAAAAAGGCTGTAATTTCTTTGCTAAGCGTAGTAAGAATCCCTCAATCTCGGCATAAAGTATATATTTTGAGCTGCAAACAACATTAGCGATCATTTAAATGATACGGTAGTCGTCAGCACAGGTAGTGAGTGATATCTGAGTATATCACCGAGATCGTCAGTTACTTTCCGTAGAGCAATTAAGCATAGCTCACTTAGCATTGTGCATAAGCTAAGCATTGAGCATAATAGCTGGTTTAAGCTAAGGATTGAGCATAGTAGCTGGTTTAAGCTAAGCATTGAGCATAGTAGCTGGTTTAAGCCAAGCATTGAACATAGTAGCTGATTTGGCTCCTCCTACTCCTGTTAGGCTCTGTAAATCAAAAAGCAAACCACAAACACCAGGTACTTGAAACAATGATCACCGAGTTACTTGCTAAGTGTTGAGCCGTCTGCGCTCCTGTGGCGGAGTTTTTGGTTAACTGAGGTCTTGGATAATCATTGCTCTACTGTATTTAATATGTGAAAGCGATTAAGGAAATGCTACTTCTGTCAATAATGGACAGATTTGTGCAATCAATAAATCTGAAGTCAACCACCCCCCCCCCTCCATCAACAACTCATGTAATTGAAGTCCTCAGGCTTTCCCTGAGTCACTCGGGAAAAACACCGTATGTACGAGAGAGTGCAAGATCAGTGTGTCCTAAAGCGTCAGACG
>NW_026542602.1:59575635-59621897 GCF_028750875.1 Macrosteles quadrilineatus | reverse complement strand
TATCAACTTGTTATCAGACTTCTCAATAAATCTAACAGCCATTTTTTTTTTTAGTTTGAAATTGTACCCAGCTTTTTTGAGTTACTTTATTGTGTCTCATACCATTAATAGTCAAAGCTCATACCCAATATGAGACGGGGGAGTGTTTGTTAACGATAAAGACAAGTTTTTTTACAAAAAAAAGACATTTATGTTGGAGGTTATTTAATGTAATAGGATAAATAATACTATTACAGAAGTGTCACCTTGGTATTAGATTACTGAGAATAATATTTTATTTTGTAACGTCCACTGTACTGTTAGAACGTGTGAGTGAAATAACACTGATCATGTCCTCCTATTGACAACGAGCATCTTTAAATAATAAAGTACCTTGGTGCCTTGGCATACTGAGAATACCATATTATTTTTGCAACATCATCTAAACTGTTACATTGAGTGAGAGAAATAACGTTGATCGTATTATCCTATTTTAGGGATAGGCCGAAACGTACTGGATGAGCAAATAGTAGGTGACAAAAATAATAATAAAACCGTTACCAAAAAGCTAAGGAACGTTCCTGTTCATTATTGCTATCGGTATTTCCAGTGTCAAATTAAGTTAAGGTAAAGAGTACAAATCTTACTTGGAAGGAGAGACAACTTCAAAGCAGAACCTTCTCTCGGAGTCTGTTACTGGTTTGACAGAACACAACTTCAGGTCTTCCTCCATCACTGTGGCTGAATCTTCCCCTGGTAGACAACCAAAACTATAGTCACACAATTACAAACATAGGTCTACTTCCTTGTGAGTTTGGCTAAAGTTTTAACGCTGTGATATGGGCCTTTATCAATATCCCTTCTCAAGTTTGTTATGTCGATTTCATACAAATTTGAATTTTACAGAATTAGTTATGGTACAAAGATATAACTCACCTTGATGAGTCATTTGCCTAATGTCACTTCCTCATGGGAGTCCACATCTGGACTTTTGATCACCCAAATGGGGTAAGATCCCTATTGATTTAGATAGCTGAAGTTCTACTATTTACTTAGAAGCCACGGATCATAGAGTATTCATTTACCTACTGGACCGCCATCTAACTTATGTCACATTTCTTAACTCACCGGTCCTCTTCCTGTACATAAGCTGGTTGCCGTCCAGGTAGAACCATCGTCTGTTCCAGGTCTTGAATGTGTTACTGGTTCTCTTGTAGAGGTAGCCCTCCATGTGAGGCTGAGAGTGTTCCACCACATCCTGGCTGTTGACCAGAGTACGACGTTGGCTGAGTGTCTTCTGCAGCTGGCCTACCTCCGCTCTCTGGGACTCTAGCTACAGAATACAAACTCACAGAGTGGTGCCATGCAATGAGCGACATGGTCAAATACATGTAAGGCTGAGAGTGTTCTACTACATCCTGACTGTTGACCAGAGTACGACGTTGGCTGAGTGTTTTCTGCAGCTGGCCTACCTCCGCTCTCTGGGACTCTAGCTACAGAATACAAACTCACAGAGTGATGCCATGCAATGAGCAACATGGTCAAATACATGTAAGGCTGAGAGTGTTTTACCACATCCTGACTGTTGACCAGAGTACGACGTTGGCTGAGTGTTTTCTGCAGCTGGCCTACCTCCGCTCTCTGGGACTCTAGCTACAGAATACAAACTCACAGAGTGATGCCATGCAATGAGCAACATGGTCAAATACATGTAAGGCTGAGAGTGTTTTACCACATCCTGACTGTTGACCAGAGTACGACGTTGGCTGAGTGTCTTCTGCAGCTGGCCTACCTCCGCTCTCTGGGACTCTAGCTACAGAATACAAACTCACAGAGTGGTGCCATGCAATGAGCGACATGGTCAAATACATGTAAGGCTGAGAGTGTTCTACCACATCCTGACTGTTGACCAGAGTACGACGTTGGCTGAGTGTCTTCTGCAGCTGGCCTACCTCCGCTCTCTGGGACTCTAGCTACAGAATACAAACTCACAGAGTGGTGCCATGCAATGAGCGACATGGTCAAATACATGTGAGGCTGAGAGTGTTCTACCAGATCCTGACTGTTGACCAGAGTACGACGTTGGCTGAGTGTCTTCTGCAGCTGGCCTACCTCCGCTCTCTGGGACTCTAGCTACAGAATACAAACTCACAGAGTGGTGCCATGCAATGAGCGACATGGTCAAATACATGTGAGGCTGAGAGTGTTCTACCAGATCCTGACTGTTGTTTAGAGTACGACGTTGGCTGAGGGACTCTAGCTACATACAAACTCACAGAGTGATGCCATGCAATGAGCGACATGGTCAAATACATGTGAGGCTGAGAGTGTTCTACCACATCCTGACTGTTGACCAGAGTACGACGTTGGCTGAGTGTCTTCTGCAGCTGGCCTACCTCCGCTCTCTGGGACTCTAGCTACAGAATACAAACTCACAGAGTGGTGCCATGCAATGAGCGACATGGTCAAATACATGTAAGGCTGAGAGTGTTCTACCAGATCCTGACTGTTGACCAGAGTACGACGTTGGCTGAGTGTCTTCTGCAGCTGGCCTACCTCCGCTCTCTGGGACTCTAGCTACAGAATACAAACTCACAGAGTGATGCCATGCAATGAGCGACATGGTCAAATACATGTGAGGCTGAGAGTGTTCTACCACATCCTGACTGTTGACCAGAGTACGACGTTGGCTGAGTGTCTTCTGCAGCTGGCCTACCTCCGCTCTCTGGGACTCTAGCTACAGAATACAAACTCACAGAGTGGTGCCATGCAATGAGCGACATGGTCAAATACATGTGAGGCTGAGAGTGTTCTACTACATCCTGACTGTTGACCAGAGTACGACGTTGGCTGAGTGTCTTCTGCAGCTGGCCTACCTCCGCTCTCTGGGACTCTAGCTACAGAATACAAACTCACAGAGTGATGCCGTGCAATGAGCGACATGGTCAAATACATGTGAGGCTGAGAGTGTTCTACCAGATCCTGACTGTTGACCAGAGTACGACGTTGGCTGAGTGTCTTCTGCAGCTGGCCTACCTCCGCTCTCTGGGACTCTAGCTACAGAATACAAACTCACAGAGTGATGCCGTGCAATGAGCGACATGGTCAAATACATGTAAGGCTGAGAGTGTTCTACCAGATCCTGACTGTTGACCAGAGTACGACGTTGGCTGAGTGTCTTCTGCAGCTGGCCTACCTCCGCTCTCTGGGACTCTAGCTACAGAATACAAACTCACAGAGTGGTGCCATGCAATGAGCGACATGGTCAAATACATGTGAGGCTGAGAGTGTTCTACCAGATCCTGACTGTTGACCAGAGTACGACGTTGGCTGAGTGTCTTCTGCAGCTGGCCTACCTCCGCTCTCTGGGACTCTAGCTACAGAATACAAACTCACAGAGTGGTGCCATGCAATGAGCAACATGGTCAAATACATGTGAGGCTGAGAGTGTTCTACCAGATCCTGACTGTTGACCAGAGTACGACGTTGGCTGAGTGTCTTCTGCAGCTGGCCTACCTCCGCTCTCTGGGACTCTAGCTACAGAATACAAACTCACAGAGTGGTGCCATGCAATGAGCGACATGGTCAAATACATGTGAGGCTGAGAGTGTTCTACCAGATCCTGACTGTTGACCAGAGTACGACGTTGGCTGAGTGTCTTCTGCAGCTGGCCTACCTCCGCTCTCTGGGACTCTAGCTACAGAATACAAACTCACAGAGTGATGCCGTGCAATGAGCGACATGGTCAAATACATGTGAGGCTGAGAGTGTTCTACCAGATCCTGACTGTTGACCAGAGTACGACGTTGGCTGAGTGTCTTCTGCAGCTGGCCTACCTCCGCTCTCTGGGACTCTAGCTACAGAATACAAACTCACAGAGTGATGCCGTGCAATGAGCGACATGGTCAAATACATGTAAGGCTGAGAGTGTTCTACCAGATCCTGACTGTTGACCAGAGTACGACGTTGGCTGAGTGTCTTCTGCAGCTGGCCTACCTCCGCTCTCTGGGACTCTAGCTACAGAATACAAACTCACAGAGTGGTGCCATGCAATGAGCGACATGGTCAAATACATGTAAGGCTGAGAGTGTTCTACTACATCCTGACTGTTGACCAGAGTACGACGTTGGCTGAGTGTCTTCTGCAGCTGGCCTACCTCCGCTCTCTGGGACTCTAGCTACAGAATACAAACTCACAGAGTGGTGCCATGCAATGAGCAACATGGTCAAATACATGTGAGGCTGAGAGTGTTCTACCAGATCCTGACTGTTGACCAGAGTACGACGTTGGCTGAGTGTCTTCTGCAGCTGGCCTACCTCCGCTCTCTGGGACTCTAGCTACAGAATACAAACTCACAGAGTGATGCCGTGCAATGAGCGACATGGTCAAATACATGTGAGGCTGAGAGTGTTCTACCAGATCCTGACTGTTGACCAGAGTACAACGTTGGCTGAGTGTCTTCTGCAGCTGGCCTACCTCCGCTCTCTGGGACTCTAGCTACAGAATACAAACTCACAGAGTGATGCCGTGCAATGAGCGACATGGTCAAATACATGTGAGGCTGAGAGTGTTCTACCAGATCCTGACTGTTGACCAGAGTACGACGTTGGCTGAGTGTCTTCTGCAGCTGGCCTACCTCCGCTCTCTGGGACTCTAGCTACAGAATACAAACTCACAGAGTGATGCCGTGCAATGAGCGACATGGTCAAATACATGTGAGGCTGAGAGTGTTCTACCAGATCCTGACTGTTGACCAGAGTACGACGTTGGCTGAGTGTCTTCTGCAGCTGGCCTACCTCCGCTCTCTGGGACTCTAGCTACAGAATACAAACTCACAGAGTGGTGCCATGCAATGAGCGACATGGTCAAATACATGTGAGGCTGAGAGTGTTCTACCAGATCCTGACTGTTTACCAGAGTACGACGTTGGCTGAGGGACTCTAGCTACATACAAACTCACAGAGTGATGCGATGTGACCGGAAAGCTCAGGGATACGTGTTTTTATTACAAGAAACATATCCGATTCCGACATTCATTGAAAGATGACTGAAGATTATGACCCTGATGCAAAGATAGCGTGGAAAGTGTAGAAATAGGCTGGGGAGTTTAAAAATGGTCGTAAAAATGCTCATTTCGGAAAAAAATTGCGTTTTTGTTGGGTACCCAGACTTCTCAAAGAAGACCACTACGAAAAAAAGGATTTCACTGCCATCTTTACACTTCATAACCCATTTCCGCACTTTACCCTCACTCATTGAATTCGGGACATCACCTCGAGTCATATAGCTATGAATGTTAGTATCGGATATGTTTCTTGTTATCAAAAAACGTATTACTGACTTAACCTTAAATGCGGCAGGAGACTTGATCGTAAAAAAAATTTTTTAAACACACTGTCAAGCGTACATGACAGCTACAGAGCAGAAATGTGTGTCATTTTGTTCACAAATGATGTCAGTAAATGGTGATGAGCCTCGTTGTGGTGTACAAGCGAGCTACAGATTTATACGTGAACCCGGCCTTTACTTAAAAACCCGCCCTCGTAAAAGTGAATTATTCTTTATAAATATTTTTGTGCAAAAAAGAGTTAAAGAAAGTTATTAAGTTTAGTTAGTTATTAAGTTAAAAGAAATTATTCTTCCATATTGCATTGTATGTTTATCTTACTCCCTCTATCCATTATTTTCACCTTAGATAATAAGTATCATTAATCAATTGTCTACTAACAATTAGCTAATGATGTATCTAAACAAAATTAAATTGACTTATACCAACCAAGTAAAAAAATTTCTTCCACTAATAAAAAAAGATTAAACTTTTCCAAATACTAGTAGGCCTACCTTTAAATAAAAATAACATAACATCATGATCACTTGTGTAACAAACTTCAAAGCAAACAAACAACTGAAAATTACAATATTTCTAACACTACAAGAACTACACCAGTCTGAAAAGAGCTCCTCACTGACTGGACAAGTATTGAGAATGACTCATCATTGAGTATGACCTAAGTGTTTGTATAGTAATGTATTAGTTTGATTAAATGTCTCAGGCAAACAATGTTTTGATAGTCTGAAACTCAAAGTTCATTTTGCTTACAAGTCAAACTAATTGTACTTAACAGTGTACTTTTAAGATGCTCAAGGACTTGGTGAAACTCTATACTAGCTAAAATCACCAAAATTGGAAAAAATTATTTGAATATATGTTACTATGTTGAAACCATGAACAAATTGTAGGCCTACTTTAGGATCTGTTTTACCAACTCACACCTTCCTAGGTTGAAAATTCTATTAGGGACAGTGAAATACCTGAGTACTTTTTGTGTACTGTGTGAAGTGTTTGTGTCTTGTGAAACTATGGAATATTTTCCCACTCAGGTAAGCCAGCTATCCTATCAAACTGTTTTATTTTATTCTATCACAACATTTATGTCAAATTTTACTTTTTAGAGTACAGTACTAACTGTTTGTCCCGCTCTTTGTCTCCCTCGGAAACATTTTTGTAAAATAAATACATCACATTTGGAGCACTTTAAAAATTGAGACGAGGCCAATTGAATGGTATACTTATAAGAATATTTGTATAGGGCAAATATATAGTTTTTGTCTTTATTTATAATGAACTCTTTCTCGTGCCTATCATGTCAAAAGTCCTTAAGAGGTTGCTGATCAATAAGTTCGGGCCAATTGGCCTATTTTGGAAAAATGGAACAGTTAGGCCTATAATTTCAGAGTATTTTATGTAAAGTTATATGTAGGCTAATGTTTCTTTTTCTGAATAAATTAAATTGAATTTTAAGAATACAGTAGGGCATAGACAGTTTATAAGTGACACCATTTTTTTTAATAAACTTAGTGAATATACCAAACTGGAATAGTCAACAATGCACACATTATAAAGGCAGTCTTATTTTGTAAATGTATTTAATTATATCCTCTAAACAAGCCATAAGAGTTCTGGCTATTCATTTTCAGTAAGGAAAGACCAAAATTGTTCTGTTTTGTTTATTGTAAACTAGGGTAATGCAAATGAAAAAATAATTTAAAAATACATAAAACTTGCCTCATCCCCAAGTGATTTAAAAAATGGCTGTAGCTCCTCACAAAGATCGTAGCCTTGGTGGAAATACGTCGTACAGGCGTGCATGTATGACAACAACTGCAAAAATGAAGAATGTGTTAAGTTAGGTTAGTAGGGAGAAACACAATATGAATCAAAAAGCAAAACAACAAGACCAGGGTTTGCAAAGTTTTTTACAAAATCATTAACAGTTCATATGGTGTATATAAACGTAAAACACAACATAAAAAATCTTTTAAAATGGCAAATGATCCTTCTAAGGTTAGAAAGGTTGTGAATTGTACATCCGCAACTCACCGTTGATATAACCTCATGAGGTTTCCTTGCCTGAAGCATGGTAACCAGGTGGACGTGGTTGAGTGCCGTGCGCCTAAAGCACTCTCGTGCCGCGGCCAGCTGTCTCTGACTTTCCTCAGTTTCTAGAATGCGGGACTTTGGTGCTTGACTGTTGCGCTGCAGGGCCATGTCTAGCTCTCCCGAGGCTTTCTCGAAGTTCTGGTGTGAATCTCGAATCTTCTTTATATCCCTGAGACCAAATATTTATTTGGTAAGCGGATATTATAGCAATTTTAGGTGTTATAAAAGTGTGATTTTTTGTGATCACATTTTTAGTATAAGGAGTACAGTAACTTGTTACTTGTTTATGAAGGGCAGAAACCTTAAGGCCTGATGTATAATTCAATTTTCTGTTGATTTTGCCCTGGCCTTGCCGAGACCACCTTAGGTAGGTTTTCCTGTCAAGCTGATAGAGGTGAGACGAGATGAGACAAATAGTTGCGTTTAAGATGGCTGCTAACCACATAGATAGACATAGATTACACTTGCATTTTGATGAACAAAGTGAGGTTGTTAATCAATCAATCAATCCATCAATTAATTAGTTAAGATGGGGACGCCACTATGTGCGTATTTTAACCCAAATATGAGTGAAGGATGAGTGTAGGATGAGTGGCGCGATCTTGTAGTCTTGTTAGTGACTAAGGCCGACATATTCCTTAGACACAGCTGTTAATTAATAGCCCATACAGCTAATGGCAACTAAGGGACCTACAGTTTATAGTGGAATCCGAACCACATTTTTAACCAGTTAAGCAAGATTAAGGAGGCCTGATAACAACAAGAATGACAATGATACATAAAGGTTTAGTGAAGTGGTCAGTGGTCACGTTAAATTCAAGAAGCCTTAGGATCGTGTATTCTAGAGGTTATTTGCTTTTTGGCAAACGTAGTGAGATTGTTCAGTAGGCTACAGGAAGCCTTACAACCAAGTTACATAGAGGTAACTAACGTTTTGACAAATGTAATGGGGTTCTTAATCAGATTCAGGAGGTCTGATAATAGTTGATTTACAAAAAAAAGTAACTTACTTTTTGGCATGAGTAGTGAGGTTTTTAACCATGATTTTGAAGGCCTGATGACTGATTGACATAAAAGTAACTTATTTTGACAAGGGTATTGAAATTGCTAAACAAGATTAAGGAGGCCTGAACACCAATTTGTATTCTGTAGAGGTAGAGGCTATTTACTTTTTGAGAAATGTGGTGAGGTTGTACAATAAGTTTGAGGAGACATAATATCCTATTTACATAGAGGATACCAGTATTTGACAAACCTAAAGAGATTCTTAATCACATTGAGTAGGCCTAATATTAAATTGACTTAAGTTACATACTTTTTGACAAACGTAGTAAGGTTGTTCAATATGGTACGTGAAGCCTGGTCGAGCAGGATTGTATGAAATTTGTTCATCTCCTGAAGAGTGTTTATCAGTCTGATCAGTCTGCTCGTTGAGTCTGCGTCGTCGTGGAAACAGGAGCTTAAGTCCCAAAGACTATTGGCTAACAGACTCTGTTGGTTGACGTATGTCTTGCCTGCGTCCACCGCCACCCCGCACATCTTTATCACCTGTCGGCAACCATTTATCAGTCATTTTTCTTGTAATAAGTGGCATGGAGATCTATCTGATAGGATAAACATAATCAGTCAGCATTTTTCAAAGGAAATCAGCTGGATTACCCAGAAAAATACAGTGAAACTGGATTAACCGAAGGGGTAGACTGTTTCAGATAGGGTAACCAGTTTACAGCTAATTTCTGGTCAAATTTGTAAGACTATTTTGGTGCTAAAAGATTTGGAACAGCCTTTTTTGTGTTGTTTATTACTGTATAATGTCAAAGTCCAACATACACTGGTCGTCCATTCTTAAAATAATAAATAGTGATTTTCTGAACTTCGTCTCTATTACGGTATGAAATCTATGTTGTTGTCTGCTCCATCACATTCCAGTGGCCAAGCCGAGCCACACCCCAAGGCAGACAGTTCCCATTACTTTTTAGATTGATTTGAATTTGTATAATTATTTCAGTTAACCTGGGATTGAATTTAATGGGGTGCAGTTAAAAGAGGGTTTCCTGTATGTAGGATTTCATATAGAAACAAAACTGTAACGGAATATTTAAGTCCATGATTGTTCCCAAAAGAAATTAATCAAGGAAATATATAAATAGACAGAGGGCAAGCTCTACCACATATAGATGGACTCCTCGTGGCACAATACCTGACCCAAAGACAGGATTTGAACTCTACATCTACAGTGCAGTTTCTTGAGTGAAAGAAAGGATAACGCCTCAAATCACTTCATCATTGGTCAATCCTATCAGTCTATTGCACTAACAACACTGAAGTCTAAAGAGTCTAAAACAACAACTTTAAAATGTCTAGGTTTAATAGTTCTAAGTCTGACAACTAGGCTGCAGTAATGTCATGTATAGCTTCCAAGCATGAAGCATGGATATTGAGTTATAAATGTTTTTTTAATCCAACCCAAATAATTACAATTACTGAGAATTTTGTATAATTCTATGAATAGTTGGCTTTTTAGTTTTTAGGTACTGTAATCACACATGGAAACTTAATTTTAAACCTATTTTGGCATAACTCCACAGTTATTTTTAATGTACAATGTATATACTCTTTGAGCTTGCAAAACCCCCATTTTGGGTCTTTTTTTCAAAATAAATTCCCAGTAACACTAAAACTCATAGATAACTATGCAACAATGTGTATTAGCCAATTGGCAATAGATAAAAGAACGGGATCCCAACATAAAAACTTGTTTTGTTGTTAAAAATTGTCTTAAGGTACTTGCAATTTGGGTTGTGTTTTTAAGAAAACACCCTGTAATTTCATTTGTAAACGTTATTAGAGGTCTGCAATGTTACTTTTGATGGCTAACATATCAACCTTGGTGATATTAATGGTTAAATAGCATTTGTCTAAATTAATGTTGTTTATTGAATAAAATAATCATCAACTGTAGGTTAATTTAATCACAAGATACATTGGAGGTACTGTAGCCTAATTCAAGATGCCTCAGTAAAAGATTACAAAGTTCTAGAGAAGAATCTTTGGCTATAAATAGCTAGCAGTTACTTATAAGATCAATAGATCGTGATGTTTGTATCTGGCACCGAAAAGCTGAATTATCATCACAAGAATTGTTTTTATGAAACGCTACCTCCAGATTAGAGTTACACTTAAATTGTTATTCTTTTAAAATATGTAATTTAGGTAGAAAAATTCAATTTTATAACCTTTTTTTAACTCATCTAACTCGAAAGTGTACTTTAAAGTCTGTAAATTAACAGGTGACATTTGATTCATACAATTAAGATAAGGGGTTTTGTGTTTTAATGGCATTAGCATTTTTATGTGCTTTCTAAATGAATGGTACAAAACAAACCACTGCTCTTGACATTACCTAACGTTGATAACCCAATAAATGGCATCCAAGTCAAGAATCGAACCAGTAAATTCAAATTTTTAGGCAAAAAAAATTAAAAAGTAATTTTAAATTTGTTATTGTACTTTTCATTTCATGGCTATTTATGAAAGGTACCTATGATTTGAAACGTATGTTTTTTAATGTAGTTATATTAGGTTGCTTGGTGAGGTCACAACAAATCTACAATATTATACAGATGGTATATTCTTCAGTGTCTTTGAGTTTGTTCTGTCTGAAAAGAAAAACTACTAAACCGCCTGGAGTGAAATTTCACACAGCGCTAGATAGCTACCATGCCAATAAAAAGCCACTTAGAAGTAGGGTACAGAGGACATTCAATGGTACACTTTATAGTTCGGCCGCTTAGAAAGCGACCTCCTCCAGCATTGGTTTAGCATTAGCGCGCAGGTCGTTTTCTAAGCGGCCGAACTATAGTGGTGTCTAGCACTAGCTGGTGTCTAGGGCAAGCTACCCTCTCACCATCACATACTACAACATGCTACAACGCTCACAGTGACCCTGTACTATAGGAATTTATGCATAGTGTTCACCACGGGCTATTCCTTGCTCTTGACAAATATATTTCTGGCACAACATACTAGAGCTAAAAGCATACGTTCCTCTCATAATTAAGTTTCCTCTATACCTTACTTCTCTGTGGCAAAGCCAAATGCTACGCTCCGTCGACGTCCAAAGTTGTTAGTGTTGTTGTTTAGAATTAATTATGATATATGTTGATTAAACATGTTATAAATGAAAACACAATAATTATATTTCTTCTTTCCTCCATTTATACTTATTTTATTTGCATTCCTATTTTGCTATATCACACATCCGATTTCATTTTACTAAAGAGAAACTTTATAAAACTAAGTGTCACAATACTTTGAGTTTTCTTTCCAAACCAATATGGTAGGTGTGTAACTATTTTTAGAATCACTTTGAAGAACCATAGTAACATTTTCAGTTGTCATACTGCCGGATAAAGCCACTGGTTACAAACTAAAAAGATATTTTAATACATTTAAGACATTTAGTTTACATTTTTTTCACACATTAACTCAAAAACAATCATCACTATTCCGATAAACAGCTGTGTGTAATATGGAGTTGTAATCAAATTAATAGGTCTATTGTTATCGTTAAAGATAAAGGCCAAGGTCAAATGATAAGGTGATGATAATCAGTCCCTAACCTCAGCTGAGTCACTTATTAGCACTTCCATTGTAACTAAATCAAGGTCTCAGAACACTCTGGGAATAGCCATTTAAATATTTTTTTCTCATCAATTGCAGTACAGGATCCGCATTACTTTGATCCATGTATTTAATAGTAGTTTTTATTAATTTTAGAATAGTGCGGGTAGTGTTTTAGGTTTTTTATTTAGATTTTGCTTAAAGTGTATTAAACATGTCAAGACCCTAATCTAGGATTTCCATATTTTGGTTTTACTTCCTGGACACATACTAGCCCTAAAGGAGCAAAGTGGGACTTAGGACTTTCAACAGAAAACTAATCATAATCTAAAATCATATACACTATTTTTACAATTTTATTTTGTACTTTTTTTTAAATTGGCCAATGTGTTTCACATTTAAGCAATATTTTATTGACTTAACACTAATGTATAGAGGATCTTAGAGGTTATTTAAGTATTTTTTTTTTAGACCAAAAGCAGTTTACTGTCTCAATATCTTTCTTTTTAGCAAAAGTTTTTAACGTAGCATGAGAAACGCATGTTGATCAAACTTAAGGAACACAAAAAAGATTTTTGGTCATAGTTTTGTTAACAGCCATTATTTCTAATAAGAATGATCAGTGTTTGTTAGTGTAACCGTGGAGAAGGAGTAAAAATACTAGCATAGTCAATGGTGTGTGTAACCTAAGTTTAAATTAAGAACAAATGTCATCTAACAATCTAAACGTAGATTGTAATACCATAGACAAAAAGAATTAAATATAGACTGTCAACCGGGCTGCGGTTACCATAGGTTCTGGCGCACACTGCTGGGAGCACGGTGTAGTTACGTAGCGTGAACGCCGTAACTACATGGCGCTTCCAGCAGTGTGCGCCAGAACCTATGTTAGCACAGCTGACGGTCTCTTTTAATTATTTTTGTCTATGGTAATACGCTCTCCAAACAACTCAAAATAAATTAACACTAGTAAGTATAGCTAAGCTATAATTTTATATATGGTAAATCAAAAAAATTATTTCAAACCCCACCCAAACAGTATTTGGAAATACAAAATATGTTTTCTCAATAATTATCCAGAAAAATATAATACCGTAGCAATGTAAACCTATGAAGAGAGAGTAACCAATTGATCAAAACACTAGATGAATCACTACAATCTAAACCAACCATCTCAAGTGACCTTCAGGTTGTGGTTATAGCCTACATTTACACTTCAGTTCAGGTTTCAGTCTATCTACATACACAACTACACTTTTAAAAATATCCAAGTACTAACAACTTGTGAACTTGTACTAACAATTATGTGATTGTTAAAGAATGTATTTTAATTAGTAAGTTGACAGACTAAAGAAATGTTAAGTGACACTGGCTAATGTTATGTAGGTACTGGGTAACGCATTTTAAAACCTGACATACTTTGAACAGTGAGGTCTGTAAAGTTGGCGTACTCATATGCACTATTTTCGTAGCAGTTTTTGGTTCTTCGTTAGTTCCTAAAAAATCAAAAGGTTAAAGCCGATACTAACTTTATACACTTCCGGTTTCCAGTACAGTATGCACCTTCATCTAATGAAAAATGTTTGGTTAAATAAATACAAATCGTTACAACAAATCGTTGGTTCTTCATTAGTTCTAGTTAGTTTCTCACTATCAAGTTTCCAAATACCCCCGCCGCAGCAAACCTGCAGATTAAGCGAATTTCCATTTGCCTGATTGGATTTACACTAAAATGTCTCCTTAAAAATATCACATTTATCCCTATTTAAATAGAATCAGTTTAACACATACTTAGGTTTGCTGCAACAGGGAGGGTAAAAATGTTTTTTATGTAAAATGTTAATAGTTAGTAAGAAATAAAAACATTATCCAAATTTGGGCAAAATATGTAAATAAACAAGCAAACTACAACAGTTTACTTATTCTCCATAAGAATAACATGGGAATTTTAAATTTAAAACTTTTTGGAATTTTCTCCGTAACCATTAGGCGCATTATAACGCTTCAATATACTTAATTATTTGTTTTTTTTAAGCTCTACAAAATAGTTTAGAAATAAATTGCAAAATTTGATGTTTTTTGGGTCAAATATGGGTAAAACCCATTTTTACCCCATAAAACCCCCCATAAACCCCCGTTCCCATGGTCCGATTATGCTGGTTCGCGAACTCGTTCGAATAAACGTAGGTTTACACGTTTGTACCAAATTTCATCAAAATCGGATCATTTTTGCTCGAGTTATCGCGCTAACGGACACATATATATATACATATACATATATAGACTGTGACCATGACCTTAGTGTTGAAATGCATCAGTCATTAAAAATAATTAAAAAAGGGTACTATGGTGTATTATTTATTAATATTAATATATATATATATGAATTTGAACGGATGGTGTTTTTGGCCTCTAGGGACCTCAAAACGAAAAAAAAAGATCCAGGTCTTACCATGAGTACTACGGTAATAGCTTATTCCCTATATGGGAAATTCGCTAATTATTCCCTATATGGGAAATTCGCTAAAATTACAAATATTCAAATATTCGAGAATATTCCAAATGCACTTGATTCATGCATACAATATTTAGCTTCGACATACAGTTCATAATTTCTCTATTGCTGTAAGTCATTATTGCAGAAGAGAATTAATTGTGACCGTACTACTTTACACAGTCATAATCCTTACTTTGATCACAGTTAAGACCGGGAAGACCTTAGTTCTCAATTTGTCTGAGATTTCATAGACCTGTACTTTTCACAAATAAGGATAAAATTATCTTACTTAAAACAGAAAATTGTATGGAATATAATATTATTGGTCAAAAATGTTACTGCTCAGCAAAGCATGTATTGCATGTTCACATGGAAGCAGACGTCATTGCACATCAGTTATGTCAAGGTTTGAGTTGAAGGGCAAACAGTGGTTAAAGCATTCTCAGCCACTCAAAGTTTATTAAATTTAAGGAATGAATGTTTTAGAATTGGTAGGCTATACAAGATTAAATACACAAAATGTATTACTAAACTGAAATTACTGAGTGAAATCCTTTACTAGGATGTAGTTTTTTATAGTAAAAAAAAAAAATAAAAATAAATATAGGAAACATTTATTTTCAATTAGATTATGGCATTTATCTTTATAGAAAATGAAAAAGATTAAACAGGAACATGGACTGTAACAATATTAATGAACTTGGGATATTATTATGATGAATTGGTATGAACAAAATATAAAAAGACAAATCTAAAGAAATAAAAACTTTAACAGTGGATTTTTAATTAGTTTATAGGATATTAATTTTCTGTATGTCGAAACGGAATCAGCAAACTGACAAAAACTCCCTGGCATTAGCTTGACATTAAAATTGAACATGTTACTACTTTTAAATATAAAAAATCTTAATTTTATGAGAATAATTTTACCGGAAGGTTTCTATTGAAAAAGTAAGAAAATTACAATATTTGTGTTGGTTTGTTTCCCAATTGCTATTTAACATACACCAGATTAGACAAATCAAATAGAATATTTGTTGGATATTATTTTGTAGGCCTATTGCTACTAGGTGAGTCGTATATGGCGGTTCCATTGATTAAACAAACTATGTTAAAGTCTATGATCATTACCGGATGTGTTTGAATCTGCTTTAAAGGGCTTTAAAGCAAGCATGGGTAAAAGTAACAGGTCAACAATAAATCAAACTAGGTACAGTATTTTAAGGTATCAGGCCAGTAAAGCACTTTCGACCCACAAATATTTCATCTCTGACTTAACTTAGTGTCAAATTACAGTTGGAGGACAACCTGATATCAGTTTCACTTTTTACCCAGGAAACTGAGTTTGTATACAGTATCAGTTCACCTATTCTCACTATTTTGACCTTTTGACTACGTAGAACTAGACAACCCATTCCCATAAAGTTGTAAACAGTTTTAGAAAAAAAGTGATCATGCTTGATTGAGCCTGATCAGTAGTTGTCAACTGCCTGGGCTGTTGTCAATAAATGATTTCTGTTGTTTAGTTCAACATTTTATTGAAGCCAACATAAAATTATAACTTTCTGTAAACTACCAACCTAAAGCATTTTTATGTCACTTCAAATTATCAAAGTTCAGGAAACCGAGATGAAATATAATTTTGAAAGTGGCTCAGTCAACTTTGTGAGCGTAGGTATATTTAAACAAACAAGAGGCTGCAGCCGGTCCATCTAGATCCTTATAAATGCGTAGACATCCTGTTATCTAATAATCAATTGCCTAACTGATTTTAATTTTGCCTATTTTATAATAAGTTAAGTTAATAAGCTACCATATTCATTGTTTCAAATCAATTTTTACCAACAATACAAAAGTGAATATGTTGAATGATGACAACTTTCTAGTTAGGTAGTAGGGAATCAATGCTCAATTTGTAAAAAATGAGGTGCCAGAACTGTAACCCATTTAAGGTGATTAGTACCTATTTATGCCAAAATTTTTTATCTTTCCCAAATAAATGAACCCGAATGCCATTCCCCCTCAAATGAGCACTGAGTATAATTAATTATTCTGAAATATATCATGAGCAATGTGTACGTACTACTTAGGCCTACTACAGTAGTAAAAGGTTCAGAAAATACAGAAGAAGGGCCACAATTATTTCCCCTAATCAAAACAGCTGCGGGACCATCGTCCGTTTTATTAGACTAAATTGGATCAGAAGGATAGCAGACAGATTAAAGATCAACTAAATAAGTATAAGGTATATGGAAAGCGTGCATTGAATAAAAAAAAACACATTCTGGAAAACTAATCTTATTAATAAACATAACAAAAATTAAAAAAAAAAATACTTATTATAGAGGCCCTTGGAATTATTAACAGAAAATGAAAAAAAGGATTCCTACAAAATCTGACTATTTAACTTACATCGAGCAGATCATTATGTCGCAAAAAATTAAAAAAACAACAAAAAGAAAGTTTTAAAAAATATTAAATTGATTTACCTTCTCTAGCTTCTGTTCAAGGAGGTCAATCTGTGCTTCTTGTTCTTCCAATGTTGATCTAGAAAAAAAATAGTTTTGATTTAGCCTAATTTAATGCTGTCTACATTTAACGCATTTGAGTTTATAATAAATGGTTGTGATGAATAAACTTTCACCCAACGCATAAAACAAACAATCGTAGAATTTTATAGTTTTATTCCCTAAAAGAGGAGTTGTAAAAAAAAAAATTTTCTGATACAGAGGAACCAACGATTACACTTTATTAGCCTAGCTGATAGATCAAAAGTAGGTATTACAGTCACGTCAATTAAAATGAATTAGGTCACAGACGACTTATTTTAAATATCATAACTTGACAAATCCATTTACCACTTTCTCGGCACTGACTGTGGATGTAGTTTGCTTGTTTTTGGTTGTATTTTGATCAAACTTGGCAAATGTATTTATTTTATACTAATCTATTGATATTTTCCCAAAAAACACACTTCAACTACTTACCCCCCCCCCCCCCCCCCTATATCAGCAAACCTAAGATCTCGTTAAAATTAATGTTATGCATATTTCAATAGTGAATAGGCCTAAATCTGACATGTTTAAGGAAATATTAAAATAGAAATCAAATCAGGCGAGGCAAATGGATATCCGTTTGGTCAACAGGTTTGCTGTAGTGGGGGTATTCTTGTGTTACACAGTAACTTTAATCACATACCTGGGAATTACATATAAAAACGTACATAACTTATACCTGGGATGCGAACCAAAGTTCCACCTTACAATAAACAAGCCTTAACTTTGACCACGTTAACTTTGTTTGTTGCTAGAATTAATCAAAAACATTACTTCCATTGCTACTAGCTATCGTTAGATTAATAGGGCTATCATCTGCAAAAATACAAAATGTATTAGCCTATTTAATGTTAGATTTAAAAGACATTCTGAAAGACATTATGTAACATTTTGTTGACTAGTTTTAAGAACCTGAAATCCCACATTCTTAGTGGTGATGTCCACAATTTTAATACCAGGAAAAAAGGGAAAATTTACATCCCTTGTAAGACTAGAAAAAATGAAATCTTATTATCTTATTATGATGTGCTGGGACTCAAATGCCTTAACAAGTTCGCGGTGGCATGGGAGCGATCGCTCCCATACGGAACCCTAATGCCATCCTGGTGGGTGTGATCGCTCCCAAGCTGCAATGCAGTGTGAAATGATTTATTTTTAAGCCAGGATTAGAGCTAGAAACTTGAAACCTCGCACAGCACTGCTCAATAGACTGTATTTTGTTGTGGTGTCTCAGGTTGGTAGTAAATTTCCCCGTAAAATCCCCGTCTGGCAATCTCAAAAATCTACTTTTTGTCCCGTCTTTTTCCCTCCATTTGGCAATACAATTCTAATGGGACCGGCTACATTCCAAGCAGTGCTGCTATCTGTGGGTGTTTACTGTTACTGTTCAATACAGTTCAATAGTTAGCGAACTACGTCGACTCTCGTTGTAAAGCAGGACATCCTCGCACGTTATTTGCTATTAATCAGACCGAAATTGGAAAGCCTATCACACGCGGCAATCAGGTTTGTTCGACGCTGAGGGCTGCGCCGCACTGGGGATACGCCCGCCAATTGACGTGCCACCGCGAACGTGTTAATAAACTCCCCAAGGCAATACTCTTGTTAAACAACAAAGCCTTCAAAAATAAAATTCTTTACCGTAGTGGCTGACTGTACACCCTTTTTATGGACTGAGAGAATTTTTTTAATGTTCAACCAAAGAAATCGTAATCTAGACGTTAGTCACTGCCTTGTTCATAAGTAGCCTGTTTCTTTTGTAAATAATGTTTTTCACTAAATTATATCTTGTCCTATCTATTTCTGTAAGTATTATATCGTAGTCTTCACTGTGCCATTAAGTAAATGACCTTTGGGCAAATATTTACCGTATTTACATTGGGATATGATGTAATTTTTATATGCCTACTTATAGTATTTTTAACGCTGAATCCAAAAATGCAATCAGTTTTTGTCGGAGAGATTCCTAAGTGGCCGTAAAACGAAGGTTATTATTACGAATCTAAGGATAATTGAGCGGTACTGAAGGTGGTAGGCTAATGGTAATATGGCGTGGTCTGGACGGGTCCGTACTGAGTGAAGAGTGAGGAGTGAGGACTGAGTGAGAAGAGCAATATTTGGTTGTTTGTGCCAACAGATATGGAAGTCTACCCCCCCTCCTACAAACGGTGTAACTTATCGTAACAGAAACACATTCTTAACCCTAGCAGTGGCCGATCGTCGTCTGGTGACGATCTGACGTTGATGCTTAGAATGGCCAAAGTCGTCTGGTGACGATGTGGGCCGAAATTTTTTTAGCGGTAAAAAAAACACGTATACCGTAATCAACTCAGATGAGAATAATATATATACCATTCGAAACTTTCATTTTATTACATAAACAAACCCTGTAGCAGGTATGTAACAATGTCACGACGATTAGAAATCAAATGAATTTTTGGCGCGGCACGACTTTTGCAGCCGACACTTGGGAACTGGCAAAACACGTCTTGTTTGGCATTACCCTGCTCGGGTAATTTTCGTCGTGGGATGTTGCGGGTGGTACCACTGAATAGCCATTGATTTTATCTTCATTGTGGTAGTAATATTTAGAACGAAATATTGATTGCACAACCGGTACGATTTTATGAAAACAGCTGTTTTCGAAATTTTTAACAAATGGCCAATGGTCGTCAGGTGACGATGTGGAAAATACGAATTACACACAGTGTAATTTATTATTACTAGTCATATAGCCTAGTATGTCATTTTGAAGAGGAAGAAATATAGATTCAGAGAGTGGCAGCCCTGCACTCAGGGTTATTTCTGTATGCTCGCATGTAGACAACGGAAGTGAGTCATTACTGCTACAGTCTGTCAGCTGTCTTGTATTCGCCATTGTTTGTTTGTGTTGTTGCCGGTAATAGTGTTCGTTCTCGTGTTATCCGCGATTGATTACTAAATAAGTTATTAGTTCGTAGTGTTAGTGTTAGTGAAGTTTGTGTGTGTGTAGCCTATAACAGTAATCTTCATGCATAAATATTACTGAATTGTGTGAAATAGTGTTCATAAAAGGTTGTATTTTGTTAGCATCATGTCCTAAAATGACGATTCTGACATTCAGAGATTGTTGTACGAGACGGACCTTAGTTCGCCATGCTATATATGCTATATAATGATATACCCAAAGTGTTATACATTTTTATAAAGGTAAATGAATACACTACAACATGTTTATAATGGTTTGGGGGTAAAAAATGTTGTAAAAAAGTTATAGCCTATACTAAATTCTGTATTTTGTTAGCATCATGTCCAAAAATGACGATGCTGACATTCAGAGGTGCTATATGCTATATAATGATTTACCCAAGGTGTTAATACATTTTTATAAAGGTAAATGAATACACTACAACATGTTTATATTGGTTTGGGTGTAAAAAATTTGGTAAAAAAATTATATAGGCTACTAACTTAAATACTGTACACTCCATTTTCTCGAAATGCGCAAAAAATTCAAAACGTTCTCAGATTGATACATAATCATAGGTGAAAATAACTTTTTACTATCATACTTACGGTATGACTTTTTTTGATTCCTTACTTCATTAGCTTTACAAATATGTAGGCTACATATCATCAGCCTACATAATGTTTCACAACACAAACAAACACTGTAGGCTATAGTTTACACTTATTTGCGGTTATTGTATTATTATGTCCCTATTACGTAGGCCTACCTACGAAAAAAAATTTTCTAACATATTATAAACTTTTATGTAGGTAGCCTAATTGAATACACTACAAGATTATTAACTTATGTTGGTTTGAAGTAAAAAAAATTGGTACAAAAGTTGTATACTAAATACTGTGAACCATTACGGTATCTAGATTCTCCTGTTCTTTCCGAACAAAATTAATATGAGGTTGGCTAGGTTTACTTGTACAGTTGAATTTTTACGAATTTTCAAAAAAAGGTCTACAAAATCGCCAAAATGGGTTGGCCATTCCCCACTTCTGACATTGGCCACTGCTAGGGTTAATCACTGGTCAAACAACAGAAACCTTTTTAGGTCACATTCTGGTCCCATAGGCTACAATATTGTCGGTTCGTTGGATTGACTCCTCTACTAGGCCTAGTACTTAAAGCAGCAAAAACTTTGATGAAACAGCCAGAACTCACTATGTAAGTTAATAAAATATGTAATCGTCAATTTTAAAGATTTTACAAGTAGGGTAACCTAAGTTAGGTCTAATTTTATAATTTGCCATAAGTAGCTTGGCCACAGATAACTTATTTGAAGCAAGTTAACACACGGTTGGTTGGTAACTTAGGGCTGAGTGATATTTTACTTAATGTAGTGTGCATTCATAAACCTTAAATTCTAAAAATATAGTTTCCTATTGCTATGAACTTGCTAACCTGAACTTAGGAGAGTCTCGAAGACATTCATGAGATTCGATCACAGGTCCCATATAAAGTACCATTGTGAAATTTTAAATTGAACCAAACTAAGTTTAGTATCCTATTCATCAAAACATCAAATACAGTGAAGATGAAATCATAAGGATCATTAGCTGTCATCCATTCATTTCATTTCCAATTCCAAGAGTTCACGTTCACAAAAACAAAACAAAACTGAACTCAACAAAGCACCTTCACTTCACATAAAACTAACTTCAACTTTCATTTCAACTTGAACGAACTACTGACTGGCATGGCGGCATTAGCTGATGGCACTGGCACTAGTGAGTGGCACTTTGCAGCACTGGTCTGTTGTTCTGAGTCTGACAGACTCTGACAGACTGACACTGACAGCTCAGCTGTGCGAAAGGCACAATTTTTTTTCAGCACCAGTTTTTCGATACGGACGTAGTAAAAGCATTCTTATTGGCTCATGGTCATGGCATGACGTCACTCTTGTTGTTATCTGTTAAGTTAACCTCAACCTCAACCCGTTCCGTTCCGTTCACTTTCCAGTTAGTTCCAGTCCCGTCCCTATAGTCATTACAGGGGAGCAGTTACTTCTGGAGGTTCCTTTAAAATTTTGCAACTTTGATGCGTTGCGAGAATTAATTTAAAATACCCCCGCCGCAGCAAACCTGCCGTCTAAGCGAATTTCCATTTGGCTGAATTGATTTTCAATTGTTCTATTTAAATAACATTAGGTTTAACGAGTACCTAGGTTTGCTGCTACAAGGAAACTAATAAATAGTGTGTTTTAAGTAAAATAATTATTGCTTAGTATAAAATGAATATATTTGCCAAGTTTGATCAAAAGATATCCATAAACAAGCAAACTACAACATTTTACAATATTCTCCATAAGAATAACATGGGAATTTTAAATTTAAATTTTTTTTTGTTTTCTCCGTAACCAATAACCGTACAAAAACACTTTGATATACTGAATTGTTTGTTTTTTTAAGCTCTTTAAGAAGGTTTAGAGAAAAATTGGAAAATTTTGTGTTTTGAGGGTCAAAAGTGAGAAAAACCAATTTTTACCCCATAAAACCCCCCATAAAATCCTGTTCCCATGGTCCGATCATGCTGGATCGCGAACTCATTCAAGTTTATCCCGCCTTACACCTTCAAACCAAATTTCATCAAAATCGGATAAAAATTACTCAAGTTATCGTGTTCACGGACACATATATATGTATATAAATCTATATATATATATATCTATATATATATATATACATATATAAAAATTTGAACGAATGGTGTTTTTGGCCTCTGGGGACATCAAAATGAAAAAGTAAATCGGTCCCGGGCCTAAGTCTTACCATGAGACCTACGGTAATAGCTACTTCCCTATAGGGAAATTCGCTAAAAAGAAAACGCCGAGCATGTTCAGTTGTTGATTGAATGTTTCCGCCATCAAACGGAATTTTGAAAAGTTACAGTAAGTTTAGTTTATAACAGTTTCCTAATACTAGGTTTTCTTCGTGTGCAGCCTGTTCCCTGGCTAGACCGTAACAGTTGAAAAAGTAACTGGATTAGGAACGCTTTCAGACTTGGCTTGGCAACTGACTGACGGCTTTGTCTATGATGTCACACCCATGGCAGCCAATAGAATACTCTCATTTTTATCCGTATCGAAAAACTGGTGCTGAAATGAAAATCATGCGGGCCTGTTTATAGAATCACAACCATGTGATTACAGCATTGACAGCGCCATCGCCACTTCAAACGCCACAGCCACACCCGTAATCACTGCTACTTAGATTTAGATTCTAGAAAATCTAGTATGTCAAAAGGCCAAAATCTATATTTGACCATAGATTAAATATACTTAATACATTTTTTATGATTTTCTCCCACTTTTAATTTCTGTTAAAATGAAATTAT
The DNA here is from genome assembly GCF_028750875.1 of Macrosteles quadrilineatus. Taxonomy (NCBI): domain Eukaryota; kingdom Metazoa; phylum Arthropoda; class Insecta; order Hemiptera; family Cicadellidae; genus Macrosteles; species Macrosteles quadrilineatus. Next base: position 59,598,471 of record NW_026542602.1, on the reverse strand, counting down.
GTTTCTGGGTAAGTGTATGTTGTTTAATTTTCAACAAAAAAGTATAGGCATCACAAATAATGTTAATAAACGTTGACCACTATTATCATGTAACTTTATCTTATTGCATAGATAAAAACATACCACTCCATTAGTAGACTCCTTATGGAACAACTGGAGCTGATTGTATCGTTAGTTCTGTCCGGTGCACTGTAGATGTCGTGTTTTGTTTACAATTTCTTTCTTCATCAATCAGTCATTTAACCAACCACTGCAGATGCGTTAGGGGACTAGATGAGAAAATTATTTACTCAAAACCATAACTTAAAAAATACATGTTACCGTGTTCTAAACCTCTGTTATCACTGTCCAGTCAAGCCAACAAAATTCAAATATAAAAAATTAGATACCACACTGATGTGCTCCACGAAGGATTAACATACTAAACCTGTTCCATATAGGTTTATTAAGTAATTATTCTGTGAACTCTTTACACATTGTCAGGTGAGTCAGAGAAAGTAAGGTAGGCCCTACAGCAGAGGAAAAACGTATATTTTATGGGACAACCGTTCGCTTTCAGCATATCTGGGCGGAAATGTAATTGTGACGAGCAAGAAAGAGACTGAACGGCGAGCACTGAGCAGAAATTCCTATCGCACAGGGTATTATTCCACCTTGGGCTTGTTGAAGTAAATAAGGACGAGGGGGGGCGGTGTTGGGTCGTTTAGACAATAGACAATAGACAAAATCTTTATTGAAATATTCCTAGAGAACATTCATGCGTCAGGTACATAAAATGTACCGTAACAGCAAAAATACGTAAACTATTACAGTAATTTGCAATTACAATTAGATTGTTTTCCTTTTTTTCTTCTTTTTTCATGGTAGCTTATTGTTTAAGAATTCATCCTCAGAGTAGAACGGCCGGCCCAAGCCATGTCTGATGTATTTATGCCTTAGATACGAGCGCTAGAGCTATACCCCACTTAAGTGTACCATAAAGTACACTCCTCTGTTTTTTACTCCTCTATGGGTAAATGAAATCATAGATAAAACATACTCTCGCCCTTAGATTAAACCATTATTAAACATACTCCCTTGCTAGCTTTCTCATCCTTATGTAACAGCTGAGGACAATTTTATTATATGCATATGCCATGTTTTGTTTACAGTTTGTTTCTGGTTGGTTATTTCAGTAATTTAAAACCTTGTTTAGCAAAATAAAACTATCTAATCATAAAACAATAACTGGTTCCCTAATTATATAACCAAACAATGAAGCACAAATCGTAAAATTAACCCTAAAATAATAGAAAAAAATTTAGACAACGCTAGCGATCAGTGCCATCGGGCATAAAATAGACACGAAAGTATTAACTCAACGAGCTTCAAAATCTACAATGGGATGAGACACGGCCGCCTCCTTCGAACTGGCAACGTCGCAAGTGGTGTTGTAACAGCTGTTTTTGGAAGCAGCTACCTAATGGTATTTGTGTATTTAAGAAATAATGGTTACTGGACTATGACAATAGTGACTCAGCTTAAAAACGTACATAATATATAGATTTTAATTCATATTGTTTCGGTTTTCCATTCTGTATGTTTTATTTTCAATATTTTGATCAATTTATGTTAATACATTTAAATTTAAATCAATAAAGTGCGAATTAATGAGCTGATGTCACCTGTCTGCCATGTTATCTTATGGGACGTCTGTCACTGAACCACACCACTTGCGACGTTGCCAATTCTACCAGGCCGTGGCCTGTATGAGAAGTGTAATATTGTTGGTTAGTATATGACGAAAGTATACACACTCAAAGTTCAAAACCAATAGTTTCATAACCACTGATGAAATAAAAGTATACCTGCTCCAATCATAATTATACATATGGTCAGTGCCTTTAAAATATTATTATTATGATCTAAGGTTACATAGCAATAACATTTTTTTATAGCAGACGAACACGCATCGAAAAACAAAGTGAATAAGTTTTGCATTGTTTCTGACGTTTGTGCGTGTTGTTATTTACATCTTGTAGATCTTTTCTTTTGCCGATTATAATATTTTATCTTCATTCATTTTAGTACTTGCTTGTGTAAAAATACTTGTTCCAGCCATTGTTGATTCTACCCCAAACTAAAACTACATTCTCCAGACATTTCTTTCGACGAAATTGGGAGGTGGGTGTAGCATGTATTTCTCTTAATGTCAGGATGATTGGTAGAATCGAATTTGTTGTTCTATTCAATTATGCCTATTTGTTGAGAGGGATTAAAATACCTCTGCCATGGGTCTACCTTGTTGCTATCAAAGCATTTGTTCGTTTATGAAATAATGTAGAAAACTAGGTTATGGAACCTTCAGACTGACATGTAATTAATTATTCCCAAATCTTATCATAAACCTACTATAGAATTAGTCCTGTATCCTTAGCTAAAACTCATATCAGAGCATATACAATATATCTGTTCAATCCCGAGGAACTACATATTTAAAAGGTAGCATAGGCCTAAACAAAATTAAGGACAATGCCAAGGTTTCTTTGTTTATCTCACTAACTTACCTAATAGGACTGGAGTTTTGTGGGGCTGCACTTTACTTGACGTCCTACACTCATTTGAATGAAAATATCGATCGATATATCGATTAATCGATTGCTTCATTCGATATATCGTTTGGTTAGTTAGGTAAGGTTAACCTAACCTAACTAACCAAACGATATATCTTGGATCTATGTCACAAGATTTCAAGCTACTACAACTGAAAGTGACATCGGTGACCATTTGAAAGCATCATGTGGTGATCTCAGTTTTGTCTGTGAAAAACTTCCTACGAGACACACATCTTACAATTCTTTTAAAATCGGTGTACAGCCCGAGTGTGTAGAGGACATCATGAACCCTGATATTAATCGGCAATTTTTTTCCGCCTCGTTCCTCTAGGCCTAGGTCGATAAGTAGCTCCACTGACGATAGGCCTACTCAGACTGTGAATTTTTTAGTGGAATCAGTGCCAACCGACTCGAAGAAATAAACATGGATGGTACAAAAAATAAAGTAAGTAAAATGCCTTCAAATTTGAGTTTTTGTGTGCTTACTCTTATTTTCCTCAACATCCAAGGACTGATGGGTAAGTTAACTCTACTTGAGGACTTTACGATGCACCAGCGGTGTGATCTAATATGTCTTTCTGAGCACTGGATTCCTCTGGCAGGTATAGACTTTTTTAACCTCAGCGGATATAACCTAGTCAGCAATTTCTCTAGATTAGAACATGGCAGAGGTGGTACTCTTATTTATGCTCGTTTGGAACTTGACTGTAGACCACTTGACCTGTCGTCTTTTTGTATTGAGAAAATAATTGAAGCATGTGGTGTCCTTGTTACCTCACATAGACTTATTGTTATTTCTATATATCGAACCCCAGACAGTGATGAGTGGCTTTTCTTAAACGCTTTGGAAAAAATCCTGACGTCTGTGACGGAATGGTCCAACCATAGGATCGTCATTGGTGGAGATGTCAACGCACAGTTTGACGTGACAACTACCAAGAGGTCGGTGGCAACTCTTCTCAACCTTCTAAGGGAGTTTAACATCTACTTCCACAATGACCAGCCTAGCAGAGGAAATGCCTGCCTAGACAATGTTTTTTCTAACATCCCCAAAGATGATGTATTTTGTTGTATTGAACCGTTCCATTTTTCAGATCATAATGCCATTCTTTTCAGAATAGTTAATGATATCATACATGAGCCTGATAAGATCAGCACCTTTGCCTTTAAAAGACACTTTTCTCTTCAAAACATCACAAATTTCAAATTCAAAATCAACTTGATCAATTGGCAGGATAAATTTGACCAATTTTGGACTTCGACTGACTACACAGGTAACGACATATTTTCTGTATTTTTTGAAATTTTTATGCATGTGTTTGACGAGTGTTTTCCTGTGTGCAAGTCTCGCTCAAAACCAAACCCAAAAGGGAAACGGTCACGTGCCTGGTACACTCCTGATCTTGACAGGCTCAGGCAGCAGGTAAGACATGCCTATGATCTGACCTGTGTAAGTAGTGACAATCTTTGTAAGTTAGAGTATAAGACCCTAGTTAAGAACTACAAACGGGCAGTAAAGGAGGCCAAGCTCAATTATAATGCCCTATTCATTGAAAACTCCAGCAACAAATGCAAATCAGCCTGGGCAATTGTAAAAGAAAATTCCCAATCTCTCGGAAGCGGTAATAAGCTTCCATTTCATCCAAATAAACTAAATAGTTTTTTTATTAACTCTGTTAACAGTATTAGAAACAGTATTAAGAAACCTGCAAATACTTATGATCATTTCTTACAAAAAGTTCCTTTCAACAATTCAGAGTTTCACTTTTCTTTGGTCACTTGTAGTGAGGTTATGTCAGTCATAACTAAAATGAAAAATACCAAATCCAAAGATATCTATGATATCTCCAACTGGTTCATTAAAGAAACTGTTGATGTAATAATTTCACCATTGACTTACTGTGTAAACGCCTGTCTACAGGGGGGATTCTTTCCTGATTGTCTCAAAATTTCCAAAATTTGTCCTATTTTCAAAAAAGGGGATAAAAACTGCCCAGGAAACTATCGGCCTATTAGTCTAGTACCTGTTCTGTCCAAGGTTCTAGAACATATTATTCACAATCAGATTAACAGCTTTTTTGAAAATAATTCTCTCTTTAACAAACAACAATTTGGCTTTAGAGTTGGACAGTCCACTGTGGATGCAATTGATGCCATGGTTCAGGACATTCACAGGGCTTTTGAAAATAAAGATTTTGCCTGGGCCACCTTCATTGATCTTAGCAAGGCCTTTGATTGTGTTGACCATGGGATCTTGCTGCATAAGTTGGAGTTTTATGGAATCAGAAACAGTGCTCTAAATCTTTTGTGGTCTTATTTAGCAAATCCTAGACAGGCGGTATACGCTGATGGTGAATGGTCCTCCATCGCCCTCAGCAACTGTGGGGTACCTCAAGGCTCCGTCTTGGGCCCCCTTCTGTTTTTAATTGCTATAAATGATCTGCCTATGAATCTTAGTTGCAATTCCTATCTCTATGCGGATGATACTACCTTGCTATCTTGTCACAGTGACCTTTTGCATCTAAAGTCAACTGTCAGAAACACAGTCAATACTGCTGCTGAGTGGTTTTCAGCTAATAGTTTTCTTTTGAATAAAGACAAAACACAATCAGTCATATTTTGCCTTAGACCTCTACATGATATAGGCCCACTTGAAGCTGAACTGTCCAATGTGGTAAAGTTTCTAGGTGTCCATATTGACAAACAACTGACTTGGTCTGATCATATAACGCAACTCTGTACTAGGTTAAGTAGAATGATTTGCCTTTTTCGTAAGCTTAATGATTTAGTTCCTATTAGTTATTTAAGATCAGTTTACTTTGCTTTATTTCAGTCTGCCTTGAACTATGGTATCATTTTTTGGGGTAATAGTTCTCATGTCTCCGAAGTCTTAATATTACAAAAAAAGGTCCTGCGCATAATGGCTAGGGTTGATCCTGAGGAACATTGTCGCCCCATTTTTATTGAATTTAATATTTTAACTGTTATTAATTTATATATATTTAATATCATGTTAACTAGTTTTAAGGAAATGGACTCACATGCCATAAGGAGTGATTTTCATGATTTTCAAACTAGAAACAGACATCAATTTGATATACCCCATGTTAGACTGAGCAAAACAAAGAAAAGTCATAAAATTCTGGGCCTAAAATGTCTAAATAAATTGCCCAACAAATTGCTATCACTTCCTTACAAAGTTTTTAAAGCTAAAATTCATATGTGGCTAGTTAAGAATCCGTTCTACAAACTTAACGATTTTTTAGAATTTCCTAAACCATTAAATATTGAGTAATGATTGTACTTTTTTTTCTCTTATAGTTATCCTCATCTGCATGTATTAGCGAATTTCCCTTTAGGGAAGTAGCTATTACCGTAGGTCTCCGGGACCGATTTACTTTTTCATTTTGATGTCCCCAGAGGCAAAAAACACCATTCGTTCAAATTTTTATATATGTATATATATATATATATATATATATATATGTGTGTCCGTGAACACGATAACTTGAGTCATTTTTATCCGATTTTGATGAAATTTGGTTTAAATGTGTAAGGCGGGATAAACTTGAATGAGTTCGCGAAACAGCATGATCGGACTATGGGAACGGGGGTTTATGGGGGGTTTTATGGGGTAAAAATAGTTTTTTCGCATTTTTGACCCTAAAAACAAAAAAATTCACAATTTCTTTCCAAACCATTTTGTAGAGCTTAAAAAAACAAATAATTTAGTATATTGAAGCGTAATTATGTGCCTAATTGTTACGGAGAAAATTCAAAAAAATTTTAATTTTAAAATTCCCATGTTATTCTTATGGAGAATAAGTCAACTTTTGTAGTTTGCTTGTTTATGAACATATTTTGATCAAATTTGGAAAATACATTAATTTCTTACTAAACTACAGTACCTTTTAACATTTTACATAAAAAAAAACTTTCTTACCCTCCCTGTTGCAGCAAACCTAAGTACTGGTTAAGCTAATTCTGTTTAAATAGGGAATACATTTTATATTTTTAAGGAGACATTTTAGTGTTAATCCAATCAGGTGAATGGAAATTCGCTAAGTTTGCAGGTTTGCTGCGGCGGGGGTATTTTATATTATCTTTGTATATTTTGATTTGACCTTGTACTCTACATCTATTGTACTCTTCCTTGACAAATGTTTCCCAACATAATACCTTCATTGACCATTCCACATGCATTTGTAATGTCTATTGGAAAATAAAGCTTTGATTTGATTTGATATATCGAATGAAACAATCGAATGAAAATATCGAATCGAAAAAAACAATCGAATGAGTGTAGGACGTCAAGTAAAGTGCAGCCTTTTGTGGTTAACTTATTCTTAAAATTGTATCGGTGTACATGTGGAAAAGTCAAGTTTGAAAATACTTAAGACCCTTAAGTTAGCATAGTTTGACCATCGAGGAAAAAGTTTGTGTAGGCCAGGCCTGAGCTAATTTAACTTATGTAGTACTTAACTTACACATCAAAAGAGTGTACAAGTAAAACAGAGGCAAATTTGCAATCCATGTAAGGAAGTGGACAGCTTCTTGTGAATCCAAGAATTTCCTAACTTAAACGATGATTTGAGATATGAGTTTAAATATAAGTTAGTCTGCGCTTGAATTAAGTAGAGTAAACACTGGTAGGCCTACTTTTTTTTTTGTCCTAGGACGCTAGGCACGAGCCTGGGATTGTTTTTCACATTACTTCAGGCTAGACCTAGGGTTTACGGCATTATCACTTAGATAAAATCCATTGGTGACTTGGCGGGGATCGAACCCGGGACCTCAGGGTCTGAAGTCCCGCGCTCTAAACACTGGTACTGGTACTAGTCACTGCGTTAAGGGTCAGTGGAGCCCTGGGCAAACTCAAAAGCAGCGCCCCCCTTTTTCCCTATTGCGGGTGGGCGATAGTTGGACGGCGCCCCTCAACCGCCGGCGCCCTTGGGCATACGCCCAGTCTGCCCGTTTATAAAAACATTAGGCCTATTTCGTTTCTCAATAAGTTTGACAACTTGTTTAAGTATGTCCCAGCAACAAATTTTGTTCAACCCTCCAAAAAAATTTAGCTTTTTGACCTTTGTTGCGTTTTTACTGGTTAAACACTACAATGAACAGCTATAAGTTAAGAGGTTCTGCAGTATTTCAAAGTCTAAAGTGTGGGTAATGGGTTTAATAGACGTCTCAGACCTTCATAATCACTTAATATTTAGCTTACCTGCTAAAGCAAAATTTGTACCGCTATAAACATAGTTTTATTGCTACTTTACAGAGAGCTGTTTGAATTTGTAGTGTAACAATCATCCACTACAAATACAGAAACATATTTGGGCCTATAGCTTGACAAAGGAGCAGCTGATTGAACAAATGATAAAAACTAGCCTATGTTGTTATTGTTCTTGAATTGAAGTTTTGAATCTGGGAAGATTCAAAGGCTACCCAGCCAGTTCATACCAATGATACTCTGTATCAGGGTTGCCACCTTAGGTTAGGGAAAATCGGGACATTCAATTTTTTATCTCAATTAGTTATAAACCAGTACCGGTAGGCCTACTATCAAAAATTTTCCAAACCACTAAGTTAGCCTACCATCAACACAAAGTTTAATTTAACTCTATAATCCTAAGTTACTTCAATGTTTTTTCATTGAGTAGGCTACGGCTACATTTTAATTACAAAAAATGAAATATACCTGTAGTGATCCTAAATTATTAAAGATGGGATTAATGTTTAAGCTTCTCTGGAACAAAAGGAATACAACTTTGGCTCAGAAAAGTATTAACTCTTTAATTAAAAATGCCCCAAGCTTCAATGTTTTGTTGACTTCCATCTTTTATTAATGTGCTCCACAAAACCCCTCTTTGATGCAGTCTCCCTCCCCCATCCTACCCTTTTATCTCACTCTAGGCGCTTGATATTATCTTTGTAGGCTAACTTACTATAAAAGTGATATCACTTAAAAATCACTAATTTGCCTTGTAGTATGAAATATGAATGAAGTTGTTTGGAGACGATTTACCAGAACCTGATTTGGGTTTAAATATGACATTTTTTCTAAAATGTGCACTTAAGTTATCAGGCTATTATTTGGGGGTGTGATTAGTGTTAGGCTAGTTGAATTTTATTTTGCTATTGATTACTCTATTTGTAGCTGTTTAGACTCATTTGTTTTAAATCTAGATTCCATTTATCAAATGAGAAGTAATCAAAATTAGGTAGGATCTTAATTACACCAACCATCCTATTGAAACTCTCTGGTACAAAATGATACTTTTTAAAAATAAAATTGAAATTAAATTACCTTTATCTGTAGGCTACTTAAGATTATCAACAAATTACCTCGAATAAACATTTAAGGATGCGATTTGTTTGTCTTATTATTTTTTGAGTTTAACCCTTACATGGATGACTTGCCATCAAGCGTAGGGCTCAGAGGACAGTCTTCGTATGGTCGTGATGCTATGAGCTTGACTGTTTCATCTTCGTTTGGAGTCTTAAGTAACATTTCGAGGGACAATCTCTTCATTTTCCCCTGATTTCACTCACACTTATTGTTGATATGGGAACTTTTAAAGGTTGACTATCTCATCTTGGTTTGGCACCTAAAGTAATTTTTTTTAGGAACAATCTCTTCATTTATGCAAATTTTAGTTACAAGTTGACTTAAAGTTGCTAAACTATCTTTATTTCTAAATTTTATTCACAAGTAGTAGGCTATTGATCTTGCACTCTGAATCCACCAAGAGTTCATATAACCTAGTGACAAAATGCTACTAGTAATATCTTATATCCAACAACACTTTGTGAGTCACAGAACAGTCACTTTTTTGTAATATCAATGATACTACTTGAGTCATGGATTTGAGTTGGTTGATGGGTTGCAGGCAGTGTAACCTGTATAGATTTTATACTTTCTGTCCTCTGATACCTGTTATCTAATGGAGGGGATTGGCAAGACCTTTATCAGTGGTGCTTGAGGATAAGGAATAAGATAAACTCTTTTTCACTTGTAGTTTGAATCTTTTGTTGTGCATATTCAAATTTAATCAAAGAGAAGATTATCATCAAGTGAGTCATGAATAGACTTCACAAGTTACCAATTTATGCAACTAAAGTAGGCATAAAGTAAATTTCCTTGCGAGAATAATAGTTATTTGTATATTCTGAGAGTTAGGTCTAGTTTATTCTGATGCTATGAATTATTTTATATAGGCCTATGTATGGCCTCTTCAATTGGCATCTATTGTGTTTATTTTGTTAAAAACAGTCAATATAATGTACTAGGATTGTATGCTCCCATAGCAGGAAAGTAAGCTAGTTTTAATCTGAGTCCATCATCTTACTTATTAGGTACCGGTACTTCATTCTCAACCATTTTAGCCTGATCCCACCCCTACAGGTTGATTAGTCTAATAGAATTTGAAAACATTGTAGAAAGAAACCCACCAAAAATGGGGAGTGAGTTGGTCTAGTGGTAGAGCGTGGGACTTCAGTTCCTGAGGTCATGGGTTAAAATCCTGCCAAATTAGCAATGGATTTCATACAAGCGATAATGCCGCAACCCCTAGGTCTAGCCTGAAGTAATATTTGAAAAACAATCCCTGGCTAAAGCCTAGTGTCTTAGGAAAAAAAATTCCCTATAAGGGAGACTTGCTTGAAGTGAATAAAAACCTTTTGTTTTTTCTCACAACCCATATATTTTTTTATCATTCTATCTGATTCTGATAGTGTTGAATAAGAACCCCGCAATATTGATGGGCCTATATGATGTTGAAAATCTTTCCCCAAGCTGTTGGCAAATTCAAAACTACCCTACAGCCTACAGGTTTGAATTTCTTTTCAAAACTATCCTCAATGGAAGATTTAAAATGACCTACTCGCTTTCTCGGAGCAGTTTCATTCTGTTTAAAATTCAGCTCGCCTGAACTAAAATGATGTTATTAATAATAGATAGGATTCATGCATTATACTGTAGATGTAATTGGTCAATTGATTAAACTCTGACATGCTATTTTGCGTGATTAAAATTAAAATGGATAAAAGATATGTGTGAATTGAACAATTTCATAGCTTTGTCACTAATTACTGATACTTCAACCATGAACATTGTATTTTCAGTAACAACTTGTGTTAATATGAGCATTATGTGACCCAGTTGGTCAAGTTTAAATGGACATATTTTCAAAAGGTGATCAGAGACATCTTAGTTTTAATATTATTGTTTTTCTCCTCCTTTTCTATCAGTGTTCACAACAGAAGTGACATTTTTATGAGAGAACATAATACTTCTTTAAAGGAAAACTTCAGCTGACAGTCTTTTGGGTGCATAAGCAGTAGGTTGTTGCAGAAAATTGTTTTATTATGGGTGTGTTATTGCATTTCGTGACAACTCTACCTTATTTAACTCAGTGGCGGATCTAGAACAGTCACAAGGGGGGGGGGACCGGGGGTTCGGGACCCCGAAAAATTTGTGAACTTAGTCTTCAAAATGGCAGTTTTATACCATCTCTTTGTCCAAAGTTAGTGTGACAAAATATTTTATGCAATGTGTATGCACTACTGTATTAAATGCAGTAAAAACATATATTATGTATATGCCCGAGGGGGGGGGGGCGGTCGCCCCCCCCCTCTGGATCCGCCACTGATTAACTTTAACCTTCTGATTCTAAAACATCAACTACTTAAAGTCATACAAGAAAATACACTTTTCTAGTTCTTATTTCTAATTGTATCCTCAAGAATGGTTCTCAAACAACGAACAAAACTTCATAAATACAATATTTTGCTTAGCAACACTATTGACTTGGTTCGTTAAAATGTTTGCATATTCCTCAAATTGAAGCAAGAGTTTCCATTTTAAACTGGCTACGGATAATCATGGGAATGAGATGTCTAATTTCACAACAATAGTCAAAAGTTCTCCTCACTTACTTGATTCCAACATCCTCCCCGAGCATGTCCAAGTCCAAAGAGTGACACTTCTTGTCTCTCCGTTTCCTTCGCTTCATTCTAGAGAGTCTGCAGAAGTAGCCGACAGTATTTTTGCTAGAACATCGCACTGTAGGCGGGTCCGGTGACGGCATTCGAGGAAAACTCGCTCTCATTCTGTACCCCATTTTACCATTTCCACTTGTCATACGGGTAAAATTCTTTTTAAGGATCCTGAAACAATTAAATAAACAGATGAAAAGGACTTCATTCATAAAGTGATTCTTAGTGTAACAACTGTTATTCAGAATAACTCTCGTCTTCCAATTCAAAATGAACAATCAATATCCACATTCAACAATTTAAAATTAATAAACTACATTACTTCCCGGATTCTGTGAATTCTCCTTAAGTTAGTAACCCTGGCTCTAACTACCAACTTGTCATGGCAACGCTTGCTAGCACTTGACGCTGCAGCGGTGTGCACCAAAACTACACGACACTTCTAGCGGTGGACGCCAGAATATAACTGCAGCACTGCTGTCGGTCTATATTGAATATTTTTGGCTGTGATATAAGAAAGCCTAAAGTATGTCTGCCTAGGATGGTTACTGTTGTTGATGTCCCTTTTCAAAATCAATTTTATAATCTCTTTTGAAATAAAACAAATAGTGCCACTAGTCTTTTTAAATTGTAGTATAACTATCATAATTAATTGCAAGATTGTTCATATTAGGTTTTTATTTTATATATATAACTATAATTGCTGGGTTTACGATCGATAACAATCTAAGAACATTTAACAAAAATTGTATTTCACCAATACCAATCTTCAATTGTAAACATGCTCCATAGTTTCACAATCAACACATAGATTGAAAACCAACTCTTGTACAGTGTAAATTGTAAAATTACCTTGGAAAGTATGACACACTAACAATCACATGATACCAAGATATATGAGTTACGAGTTGACTGCATTGTAGTTATGCAGGTTTGTTTACAAAGCAAACATAGTAAAACACAAGTTACAGACACCAAGTAAGACTGCACCTCCGTCAGGTGTGGTAACTGATATCTGTTATCTACGTAGTTCGTTTTGGTAGGCCACGGGCGTCCCACTGCAGGTGTGACTGTACTATCAATGTGGCAATGGCAAATGTGTGGTGTACTGTGTACTATCAATGTGGCAGTGGCAAATGTGTGGTGTGTCTATTATCAATGCGGCATTGGCGCATTCTGAGGTGCAATGGTATAATAGTGTGCAGAATTATCAACGTGGCACTGGCAAATTGTATACTGTACCATAGATAAAACATACTCCCTACTGTACTGTCTGGAAAAACGAAAAACAAAAAGAAACGTGAACACCGTTGGAGTTGAATCAATGTAAACAATTGTGAAAAGTAATAAAGGTTGTTATTATTAAAAAGCTCGAAGAATACAATAATTTCAATGACGATTAAAAACGTACCTAGTTAACTGACATAATAACGTTTAAAACTTAAACTGAGTGAAAAGTAACCATGCAAGCACAGTCCCCTGAAGGATATGCTTAAAAATAAAAATAAATTTATTTGAGAGAAATCTGTGTAGCCTAAATTCGCGAAGGAAGTTGTTGCTAGAGTTCAAGACTCGTAGCCTAAGTAACGACTAATGAATCAGCTAGGACATTTTCTTCGTCGATAGATGAAGAAACGATGGCCAAAACATGTTCTACCCTAATCCATCTTTGGCATTCAATGTATGGCCGTATGGTGCGTCAGTAGTGGCAGTGGCGTAGTGGCGATAGTGGCGGTAAAAAGTGGCGTAGTCCGGCTCCAGCAGTGAGGGTCCAAAGCCAAACAATTAGCTCGTTAACAACAACTGTGTTGCCGGAAACTCTAGTTGTGTCTTTTCCGGTCCCACGTCCCTCGACCCTTCGTCAACAACATCAACAATTCTTCTCGTCATCCTGGAGAATGTAAGAGTCATCCCTATCACTCAGGGCTGTCAAACCGATCAAGATGGGATTTGCATAAGGTGCGGTGTTCAATGTTTGGATTCGATCCATCCCTAGTGCTAGTGAAGCAACAAGGGGACAGAAGTTATGACTTTATCATGATTTAAATTAGTTGTGCAGGTGTAGATAAAAACGGGTTGATTGCGACCAAATGTATTGATCCGTTAGTCGAAAAGAAAGGAAGATAGAAGGACAATCTGCATTGGGCCTTAGTTGTTCTTAAATTGCAATACATTTTTAAGCTCAATGTCCATTTCTACGTACATCTCAAACATACCTGAATCATGGATCTTGGCTTACCTAACATTTGGCTTTAAAAGGCGACACATTACAGCCCTAACTACAACCATAGATAAAACTAGTCTATGCGTGTGTATACTTTCTAAATCATATTTTGTAGATTTAATTTGTACACTTTCGCTCTTCTATGTCGACTATCGCACCTATACTTCGCAGTGGTTCCAATGTCACAGCATGAAGAGGCCGATGTTGACGAGGAAATGTACATCATAGGCTACTGAGCTCTCCCATTTTTATTTATCGCCTCGCTGCTTAATATCCCTTCTTCATGAGATGTACTAGTGAGTGAAAGAGAAACAACCAAAAGAGCTGTAGGATATTTGCCGACTTCAGCCCGATAAGTAACATCCACACTCGCCAGTAATGTCCCTCATCGATAAAAAATATGTTTGCTACTCGTCTTATTCATATAGTATACCGTACTAACTGCGCTCTTGGTGACTATAGAACATTTCCCCAAAGAAACATTCTTTATTTCTAAAGAACTCTTACTAAAGAATTTTCTTTATTGTCAAATAACGTATTTTGCAAAGGAATTTTTTCAATGCCGAAGAACGATATAGTTATGGGAACGTTTTTCGTTGCTAAAGATCGTTCTGTTTAAGGAAGATTCTTTGTTGCCAAAGAAACAATCTTCCTAAGGCACATTTTTCATTGATGAAGAACGTTCTACCCAAGGCACAATCTTAACTTTCAATCCACGGTTATGTCAAGGAACACTCTTCAGTACCAAAGAATATCCTTGCCAAGGAACATTCTTCGTTGCTAAAGGACATTTTTGCCAAGGAACTATTCTTCGTCACCAAAGAATATTCTGGTCAAGGAACATTCCTTATCCTCTCTCATGTCCACACTCTATTGTCTGTTACAGAGATGCAGCGCTGAGGGGTGGAGACCAAGGTGGATTGTAACGGCGATGTGTGTGACCACGAGGGTGTGGACTGGACGGGGGCGGCGGCGGGGGCGGCTGCTGGGGGCTGGGGGCGGCTCACAGCTGAGCTACGAGGGTCGCTGTGCAGAGGCAGAGTGTGGGTACATCTGTCCTGGGAGTTACCTCTGGATCACTCGCCGGACATACAGGACTGGATTGGACTATACTATGTCGGTAAGCGGCCTGATTTTTGTCCCTGCTTTTCATCCTACTAGAGACCAGAAGGAACATATTTGTTTTATTTTTTCCGGTTTCATATTTTACTTTATGCTAGGTGTAGATGGGAGCGACATTATAACCCGGGTAAACACTGTTGATTGGTGGGGGTTGATTCTGGGACCTCGGGGAGAATAGCCTCGCACTCTTCCACTACCAGCTCTCACTCAGTAGTCCACCAAGTACGTCACAATAGTCCGTGGTATCATTCAAGTGCCACATCTAGTTATACCAGCTATGACCTCAGAACGAGATTAGAATTCAGTAGTCGTTGACTAAGCTGTTGGAAATCGTGTTGAATGTTATTGTTATTGACTTGGTGTGCCTGCCTGAAGACATTTTGCATCGTTTAGATTTAGAAGAAGAACTATCCAAATCTTTGAACAACTGCTTCTCGAAACGTCACGTAAAATTCACTACCACAGAATAAAGAGTAGCTAGTTATTACTAGCTATTACCATTGACTATTGGATACAGAAGTTGTTGTATTAATAGTCAAAGCTATTACTGATATTTCAGTAATACCAGCGCCAACTTAAGAACTAATAGGTTTTTAGTCCAAAAGGTCTACAACACATGTTGACATTACGTGGGGCTTCTTCGGCTACTCTTTTCTACCACACGTTCCGCCCTTACCGGTACTAGCAGTGGGTGAAGTACCCTCAGTTATTACTTACATACAGACATTTAAAAACCAACTTTAACTGCGATAGCCTGTATCTACAACCGAAGTAGCCCTTAATTCTCATTGATTTAAACTATTGTTTCTTCATTTACTACACACACTGTGGTCGCTTACTCTCCAAAACATCGACAACCATTTAATTCGTCCATACAACAGCTGAGTTGAAGCGCGTGCTAATCAGTCGAGTGATCGGATTTACGGTGTGTGATGTTTACACGCCAATACGCCCAAGTGAGGAATTTCACAGCCCCTGTGTCACTTTACAACCCTAGTGTCCGTGGTGGTGACATTCGTGTTTCCGGTCCGGAAACGGCCACAATGGGGAAGCCACCTGTTCGGCTTCATCTGTTAGTTTTACCTGTCACCCCAATTATCTGTGTTGAATTATACACATTGACTTCTGCAGTTTGAAACGTATTGGGATACCGAAGTAGACATCTATATGGATCCATAATTACGATCTCTAGCCAATTCTTATTAAAAATATAACTTACCAGTAGTTAGAGCCTCTCGTTCACAGGTTGTGCTACTATTTTTTCTTCATTTTAGCGAATTTCCCTATAGGGAAGTAGCTATTACCGTAGGTCTCATGGTAAGACCTAAGCCCGGGACCGATTTACTTTTTCATTTTGATGTCCCCAGAGGCCAAAAACACCATTCGTTCAAATTTTTATATATCTATATATAGAGATATATATATATATATATATATATGTGTCCATCCACACGATAACTTGAGTAATTTTTGTCCGATTTTGATAAAATTTGGTTTGAAGGTGTAAGGCAGGATAAACTTGAACGAGTTCGCAAACCAGCATGATCGGACTATGGGAACGGGGGTTTATGGGGGGTTTTATGGGGTAAAAATAGGTTTTTCCCATTTTTGGCCCTAAAAACACAAAATTTCACAATTTATTTTCAAACCATTTTGTAGAGCTTAAAAAAACAAATAATTTAGTATATTGAAGCGTTATTATGCGCCTAATTGTTACGGAGAAAATTCAAAAAAATTGTAATTTTAAAATTCCCATGTTATTTTTATGGAGAATAAGTCAGCTGTTTTAGTTTGCTTGTTTATGAACATATTTTGATTGATTTTGGAAAATACTTTTATTTCTTACTAAACTATTTATAAAAAAAATCTTTTTTACCCTCCCTGTTGCAGCAAACCTAAGTACTCGTTAAACTAATTCTATTTAAATAGGAAAGAAATGTGCTATTTTTATAAAGGCATTTTAGTGTAAATCTAATCAGGTTAATGGAAATTCGCTTAGTCTGCAGGTTTGCTGCGGCGGGGGTATTTCATCAGTGTTGATACTGTGATAGTTGATAGTTGATGTGACTAACAGTTGTTGAAGTTTGGTTTGGCCAAGTTGATTTGACTCGGAACACGTAGGGTTCACCCAACCATGTCTTATTGTCGAGTCCCACACCATACAGTATTCTCTCTCCATTTGTTTCACCTAAATGGTTATGTATTCATGTCCGTACGTGTGTGAGTATCCCATTTGTTATTTATGTTGATACCCTTCAAATGAAGCAAGAAGACTGGCCTGAGGATGATTCGTATGTGAAACTAGTTGTCATACCATGATTTTCAGATCGTATGTAGTTTACCAATTAATTATAAAATAACTTGTAAGTACGCCACTGGTTCCATTTTGTGAGGTTTTTCGCTACATCGCGGGTGCTAGGGCACCAACTTTATTTAATAAGCATATTTATTAAAAATATCACTGTTGGTCAGTTTTAACTACACTATTAAATTTCCTCAGAAACTGTAAAACAAGTTGACAAGTTCTGAGACCGTAGATGATTTGGATTAGGATAATAAAAATAAATATATCCATAATCATACAATTGGATTCTAATAAAAGTTGGTGTTAGCCTGTCAACTAGGGACGTACTGTCTTCGGTTTGGATGTGCTCCTTTTGTCTGAAATGTCAACAAATCTAGAGCTAAAATTGTAGAAAGAATCTGTCTAAATCTAACGCCTCAAGCTCTTTGAGACAATGTCTGTGTTTTTAAATATGTATTGCTTCCAATATTTTGATGACGAACAACTCTTGTTTACCTCTAGGACTTTCAGCTCTGGTATGGACTTTCATTACAGTAATAAAAAATCTCATATTCATTCCATGCAACCATTCCACCACCCTCTCGAACTGCGCAGGTACAGTACCTCATCAACCAGAGTTTTACCTGCATCCACACTCGTTTCCGCCCCTGGGGCTCCCGGTTCACTAATGACTAAATGAACTCGTCCAAACTGATAAATTACCGTGGCTTCGCACCCCCAAAAAACTAAATACACCCCACCTGGGGCAAAAACGGCGGATGTGGTCCCACCCCTGCTGACCGCGACAGAAATAACCAATTTACTTCTTTGTTCTCGCTCCTCGCGGATGCTGTCTGGGGAGGAAATATCCCGCAGAGGATGAAGGTGACTGAGGTGAGGTAGAACAAGGGATGCTAGGAATGATCGTTGTGCAATCATTAGTTCCTGGGGTGAATGGAGTAGATTTACTGGTTGTCTTCAGATAATGAGTTTGGGGTGGGTTGACCTTCCCAATTAATTATGAACGAATAAGAGAATAAGTTTTCTGGTTATTTAGTCAATGTTGAAGTTTAACAATCGCAAGGCGAACCCAAGGTTGATAGAATAGTAACCCAGACTCTAATTTTTTGATCCAATTATTTAGCTCACGCGAAAGTCTTTCTAGTGGACTTTGGCTTGCAATAAGGAGGACGATTGTCACTACTATGAGTTGGAAGCAAGCTTTTACTTTAGCAAGGCGTGAACTTTAGCGCTCGCCCTGGATTTAAAAAGAGAGATGAAGAAAATGCAGAATACCACAGCCGCAAAAAGCCATGGGGATGAAGTCCTCTCGATCAGGGACTAATCAACACAATGAAATGTGTTTTCAGTCCCCCTAAGGAGTTGTTTTGAATGCCTGAAGTGTTCACTGTTGGTTCTTGAAGAGGAAATAGATCGTAATGAATTTCAAGTCGGCGTATACTTCATTGTACTGAAATATGGAGTCTTCACAATCAGGGAATTCTCTCCAAGGTTATGATTCTGTTTGGTTTACCCTCAGGTGAGCACGATTGTGTACGTTTTGTATGCCTTGCAGGCTCATTGATAGTTTTCGATAGTAATACTCGATCGCAATGAATTTCAAGCCGGTATATCCTGGAGTGTGCTGGGAAGATGAGCCTGAGCTCAAGGTCGACTTGTGACATTTGCCTTCCATCCGGGACCCAACGCAACACCGCCTCGACCTCCGCTCCAGCTTCGACCACTTCATCCTCCCCCACTCCTTGATTAAAGTTGTTGAAAAAATACTACCATTTTATATACACTGGTAATCTTGAAGAGGATTTTAAATAAAAAGGTCCAACAGTGTTTGTCTCACATAGTAAACTTTCCGATGCGTTTATTTGTCTGTGTTGCACTATGATATTGCTCATTCTCCTTCCAGTTAGTTCATAGAACCGTCGATTGTGTACGGACATAAATGTATTTTTATTGGCAAGGATTTGCTGCTACGAAAGTATTGAGTGATGGGCTAAAATAAAGCACGACTTCTAGATCCATTTTTCTCAATCCACTAAATTGTCACATAATTTTGTTTTTAGATTTTTTCCACCGGTTTTGTTTTAAATGCCCCAGTGTTCCAAAAAGGGTTTTCGAAACAGTAATCTGCTCATAGTTCTGAAAAATTGAAACCGTAAATTTTCATTTATTACATACGATACATTAAATTAATTATGGCTAATTAAATTAAATTCTGCTGATTTAAAAAAGTATTTTTAAGTTTTAAATTTCAATACCAATAATAATAATTAAAGAAATAATACATGTTTTGCTTCAGTGAGAATAGATCACAAATGCTATTGTAATAATAAGACGTGTGGGAATATAAAATGTGGGAAATTGTCTGTCTATTCTTTCAATGCATAATCAGTTCTTGGTGGAAGAACTTATTATCCCCCTCCTTCCACAAGCAAGAGCGAGTCCCAAGCTGGTTCAACCAAAATATAATCACTTTGGCCAGGACACCGTTTTTTGAGTAACGAAAGACACGCTCCTGATTAACTAGACAAACTTTCTACCACGTGATTGAAATTTCACAAGCCCGTGTCAAATGTGAGGTCTTTGTTGCACTGTTTGGCCGTCAAATGGCCGACGCCGTGGGGTGTGAAATCAGGGTCGGAAGCGCTTTGACTACCCCCAACAAATTGTTTTATTGTCGTCGGCCGGAAGGAGGGTTTGAACCTGGGTCTACGAAACAGGCCTATTATTTTCGTATCAAGCGACTTCCCGCCCCTAGCGTGGGTAAACGGCTTTTAGACTTTGAAAGGGAGTCTCCGGTTGGGAACTAAGTAATCAGCTCATGCTCAGAGTTGAACTTGTATTATGGGCGTGGTTTGTTTGGTACCCGGTGGAAAGTTCACATGAAGCTCAAGGTTTCTGGAGGTAGTGTTGGTGAAGATCAAATATTTTGAAGGCCAAAGACACACTCTTAGTTACCTTGATAGGGGGTGGAAGATTCTCAAAGTGCTCAAAATGTCTTTTGAAGTTGAGTTTAGGTGGAGATTTAGAATATTGTATGTTCAAAGACAAGGACTCAAATACCTAATGAAGATCCACATGGAGACAAACTATGCAATATATATGTAGTTGATAGGTGGCAGTGTCAGAGTAGTGAGACTATAGTGTCAAATTTCAGTCCAGGTAAAGAAATTGGCAGCGTCTTGTGATTATAAGGATTCCCTCGAAGATACCCTGAAGGATGGGTTTATATTTGGTCTCACTTGTCTATCATGCAATCAACTGTTGTTCGAATTGATTAATCATATCCATTGGCACATGCAGTAAGTTTTGCCATTTGTTGAACCTTGTTCCTCCACCACTACTGTCACGTTCCACGCCATGTCTCCGGGTCGTCGCGCAAGTGTTCCTGCGATTTTTGTTGTTAACAGCGGGGAAAATCACTTCCCGCAATTTGTCACGACCCGGCGCCCTCGGTCCCGAACTTCTGCCGCAGATTGAGTTATATGGGATTCGTTCTGCGACTGTTTCACTGTTTTTAGCGGACGTGTCAAAGAAAGCCGCCTATGAACTTGTGGATGTTGATATTTGGTGCTTTGGCTGATGTGGTGGTTGTAAGTTATCGATCTTAAGTGGGTTTTAAGTCTGTTAAACATAATTTCTCAGGACTTGTGAAGATTTAGGCTACCACTATGTTTCATATGATGGAGAAAGCCATATAGACCAAAGTGTATTTCCGAATTTCCATATTAAAAATAGCCAGATTATTTTATAGACAGAGGTTGTAAGGTATATACAGTAGTAGTTAGTTACTTTTGTTTCCAGTGAAAGGGGCCCTTGTATTTGACCGAATAATTACAAATACAACTTTCCCCATTCATACTCAAACGAAAAAGCCCCACACACACTGGTTTGTACTGTGACAATGCAGATCTTTCCTCATTCATAAATACTCTAGTCTAGTGAAATGACAAAGATGTCCCTGAACTCATTTGATTTTAAACACCCCCAATTATAATTCAACCAAATCAAACCAGCTTCATTCGTGTACTCGAAACTAATAATGTATATTTTTCCATTCTTATATTCTAAAGAAATATAACTTTTATTATTTATATGATCCAACAAAAAAGAACTTCTCATTTCGTGTACTCTAAAGAAATACAACGGTATCTCTTAGTTATGCTATTTGGATACTTTTTTTCTGTGGTCTTGTACTAAAAGTAAATAGAATCCCACCTATTTATGTACTAAAGTATTCTCGTATATTCAATTTACTCAATCAAAAGAAAACTTCTCTCCCTTGTAACCATCGAAATAGAACCTCCTCCATATCGTAATGCATTAGAACTTCCCCATTCACAAACTCTAACGAAGTATAACTTCCGATATTCATTTACTTATGAAATAGAACCTCATCCATGTACACACTCCTTTTTCTATTTATGTACTGAACTTAAATTTCTACTCCTTTTAAAATATATAATTATATGTAAATAAGTAATAGCATATACAACTCTCCTGACTCCAACTATTATATTTTACCACAATAACCAAACCTCACATGTGTTTGGCAACGGTTCAAACCATACGTGCCACTATGCGTGCCCCATTCATGTCTCGTGGTTAGGAGGGGGAATGAATGAACGTAGTAGCCCCAACAACTACGTCACTCTCCTGTTCTCCTCAGACCTCAGTTGGTCGCAGAATCGTGAACGTAGAAGACCTCACCGCCACGCGTCAGCTGATCAGCTGTGTGACGTTTAGATCAGCTGTTTTCGTTAAATTGTGTTCTTTTCATTGTTGGATTTCCCTGTGTGCCTCATGTTCGTTATTTAATTCGGTAAGCTGAAACGTTACTGTTATTTCTTGAAATTGTTTAATGTTAACAGTGTATATTTTTTGTAGGTCTGTTTTAATGTGGTTACTCTAAACTAATGTAAAAGGAATATTTTTGTATACTTAATACAACATGACATACGTTTAACTGCAATGAAGCATTCATTTGCAATATTATTTTTAAAATTTTCTTCTCATTTTCCGTTCGTGTACATTTGATTTATTTAAAGCCTGCGATTGTTAATATTTTTTTATTATTATTTTGTTGTTTGTTGTTGTGGGTTTAATAGGAATTAATCGATACTCAATACAAGATCAAATTAAATGAATGCATGGTCCTTTAATCTATGGATGTGTTTAACCACACGAACATATTTTTTTCGCCACTGGGAGACAAAAGTAAAATAAATCATTGATATATTTAAGATTGGTTAAGTTACAGTAGTTATACTGTAACTTGTCAACGCTTTAAAATGTTTTAATACTGCAGCAATAACTGAAATCATTGAGAAAGGTACCGGCCTCTTGTTATTTATTGTGAAACCTTTTTATAACAAATGTTTTACACATATTTGTATTTATTGTGTCTGTGTCGATTCCCTGTGTACTCGTCTACAAATTGCAACTGAAGGTGGTTTTGCTTATTACTTCATGTGATTAATAACCATTTAAGCAGATGATTTTTTAAATTTATCACTCGAACTTTAAATTATAAAAAACCCTGGCCCTAATGCATAGTTTATCATGTTTCTACGTAAAGATTAAGATCAAATCGGCGT
>NW_026542602.1:59539315-59575535 GCF_028750875.1 Macrosteles quadrilineatus | reverse complement strand
AATAGACCAGCGATAGCCAGTCTTTTGTTTAAAGGGAACATAGTTAAATGAGTGGCATAGAGTGTGCTGTTACCAAAGTTCTGAAATATCTTTAAATTTTACACTTTGATGGTTGATCTGATAGAGATATAAAAGATGATTTAATTTAAAATGGAGTGCCTTTTTAGACTGGCATAGCTAAACAATGGTACATAACGGTAAGAGGTTTGACCTATTTAAATGTCCCAGACCACTTGGCAACTAAGGTTACCAACCTTATCATTATATGCTGTAGGTATCTCCAGGGTTCTGCCACTAAGTCCTGACGTGCCGGGGCCAGGGGGGCGTGGAGGGGGCACTGGGGCCTGCAAACATACACTTGCTGTTTAACATATGTTTTGAGAAGAAATAATAATATAACAGAAACAGATATTCTTAAAATATAGAATAGGAAATTAAAAGACTTTTTTGAGACAGCAGGCTTAACTGAATAGAAAAGAGACCATCCTGGCATAAAAAAAAACTTCTACACTATACTAAAGTATTAGAATATTTGGCTTTAAAAAGCCTAGGTACTCATGTTTCATAATAATATGTTACATCATTAACGTCATAATAGTGACTAATGACTGTTGGAGAAGGGGAATGCTAGCATGGAAAATAAATATGAGAAGAAAATAACAATGATGCACAGCTAAATATTTCCTAGGCTTGATGAGAATAACATAGACACACTGAGTTGTTCCAACTTTTAATTTTATAACTCATTTAATGAATATAAGATTGCAAAATACGGTTGTTTTGATTAAGAACTGGTTAAAATAAATATAATATAAACATTGTGAAACTGAGTTGTTTCAATAAATAATGCTTCATGGTAGATTAATAACAATGACACAAGCAAATTGCACAATATAAAATGATTCACTGAATAAACAAAAAGATATAAAGCCTCAAAGATCTACGACATGACACCACATCGTCCAAACATGGACAAGAACCAAGAATGGAAATGAATCAAACCCACCAAATGAGAGGTAAACATTCAACAGTGGAACTAAATACATGAAAAGTGCTTTCCAAAGGAGACGGATGCAATTTATAAATAAAACAAATGTAACTAGCAAATAAAAAATGACTACAAGAGCGATTTTAAAAGACAACATTGAAACAAATACAGATGCACAACAGCCATGAGAAATTATAACTCCAAGAGACTGCAAGAAAGCAAGATTAGATATTACTAGTTATTGCAAGTTTATTTCAAAAGTTGCTATAACAGTTTGTAGCCACAAAAACATACTTTTTACTTCTTAATTTGTCAGGTTACTTAATTTGCATCGAGAATTAATAATTATTGATTATTTTAATATAATAAAGCCAAAAAAGTATATCATGGCATAGCATTAACTGTTGGAATAATATTTTAGCTGCTAGCCAAATCATACACTGAAGTTGGAATTTGTAATAAAAAAAAACGTTCAATTTTTTATTGTAAAACCAAATACCTACTGCACTTTTCCTCTTAGTTGACATCCCCAGAAAAACAAACTGAAAATGCACATTTCAAACAAAAGTAAAATATTTTTACTTCAAAAGTCAAAGCTCAGTAAAATATTTTTTTTTTATCTTTCTGCAAAGTTTATAAAAAGGTAAGAAGTTATCTGAAAGCATTGCAAAAAATCATCATTAACACTAAAATACTAAAATGGAATCTTTACAAACGCCAACCCCTTTCCTACAGTCTCTTTTCTGTAGGCTTACTCGGGCAAACGCAAGGTCCTGTTCACCAGCGCTGTGGCTGCGCCGTCGTGCACCGTTCACCCCCCACCCGGTGCAAAGCTTGTGCGGGTGTAAGTACGGCGCCTCAGTAGGCACCCGCGGGTCTATGAAGGTTGTTGTCTTGGTGGTATGGTCGATGAAGAATTGCTGACCGAAAAAAACATCTTTGTACAAAACACCGGGTATGAACATCATTGAGGACGGACAACACAGAACTACTTCAAACCAGAAAAGGAAATGGGTTTAAAAACTTAAGGCCTGCAAATAAAAATATAATAGGATGACTGAAGACTAGGAAGGTTGGAAGAACTAAAGAGATAAAAATAAAATGCAAAACTGTTTTGAAAACTAAACTGAAAACAGGACAAAAGTACAGAAACTCTTTTTTGGATACTCAAGCACAATCTGATGAAGATTTCTGAAAAGTCAATAAACATTTCTCAAAATATTCAAGTGTGATAAAAATATACTGTGAATGTGAACGAATATTTAAACATTAACTTTTTGTTTGTTAGCATAATTACTCAATTGATAGGACAATGACAAATAGGGTCTAGACCAGAGTTTTAACTTTTAAACAATTTTACTTGGAATCAAACTATCACATTTTAAGGCGAGCGCCATAACCACTCGGCTACCCAGATAATTAATTCTGTTAAAACACAACCTCACCTTTCCATTACGATCAAACTTCGTCTCCCAGCCGCGAGGCAGGTCTCGCATTGAGTCAGCAAACAGGTTTATCAAAGCGACTAAGTCCCTGTTGTGTTGATAGCGCTCGAAAGTGCTGGGATCTCTACGGATCTTGGAAACCATGTGCTTCAGCGACCCATTACGGTTGTAGAGCGCCAACGCGTCCTGGAAAAGTAAAAAATTGTTTTGGATTGGGACAAAAATCAAAGAAGTATACAATAAGGAAAAGTCAAAGTAAAACCAAAAAGCATGATGACCAATTGAAGGGTTTGGTGAAATGGAATTCAAATAGCAATAAACTTTGAGATAAAACAACATCTTAGGCCCATTCTACACAAGCGTGAAACCCGCGACGGGATTCTCACATCGAGGCCACACCTCCAGCTATAAAACCGAGCTCCACAGTACCCTATCCCGTGTCTACGTGTCGGGGATCCCGCCACATGTAGTTTGCACAAAATTTTGGTGCGTACATGCGGGAATCTTGTCTCGGGTTTCACGCTCGTGTAGAATGGGCGTTAATATCTTTTTTACCACAATGCGAGATTTATAAAATTCAGAAGCCAAATAAAACATGACCAATATTTGTTTGTAAATATTTGAAACTACTTGATAGCAAAAGTAGTGGCTAAGTAATCAGGGCAAAACTGGCAGTAGGTTGTTCCTAAAGAATGCTGAAACATGAAAGAGGTACTTAAAACTAAAACACTCAGTCGTTTGGATTGCATGAATCATTATTATTCATTAGTAAAGTTGACTGGCAGGTTTAGGACACAACTCTATATTAGGGTTCAAATACTGTCAGAATCCTCTACAGTTCCTTCCCTATTCATGAGGATTAAACTATCTATGGCAGAGCTTTGTGAGGTTTCAAATCGTCCAGATGAATGAAAGTCTGGATAAATTCAATTCACTAAATATGGAAAAGGCTGCGCTATTCCAGCACCATCAGGTATCCCTCCCTTGTGTCCAATGAAACAAATTTTACAGAAAAAAACTTAAATAACTAATTCTGAATTTGGAAATAAACACATTATTGATGTGTTAAAATATACCTTAAAAAACTGGGTAGTTTAAGGTGACACATTGTTACATTTTGCTGTATGGAAAATGAAACTGTATAAACTGCTATAAAAAGGCTGTCTAGATTTAGCAAACCCATATTAACGGGGTCCAAATTAATGAAGGTTTACGTTGCTATCCCTTCTTAGAACTTCACCCGAACTCTAGTAATCACTCTATTTATTCTGATAGTTAGTGGTCTTGGTCACTGCAGATGATTTCACCCACCGGACCACTTAGACTTTGATTGAACAACAGACAATCCAATATCTTCAAAATTTTAGAACAATCGTTCTTGTATTCACACCACACCTGATTCATGTGCAATATTGAGAAGAAGTCCGGCCTCGACAGAAATTTTACAGAAGGAGTATGGTTGACAGTTTCCAAGACAGATCCGCCGCAGTTGCTGGCCGCTTGGTCTGCTGACAGCTGATTGGTCGACAACTCCCCTCCACCACTGTCTCCCGAACCCTCGTCACTCTCAGCCCGTCTTGATGTGATCGTACGTCTGATGCTTTGGTACCTGAACAAAACAAAACATTGTGTGCAAACTTATAAGTGGAGTTTAACATGAATTAAAAAAGATTTAAAAATTATTAAGTATTGTTTTCCTCAATTAAGATATGGATGTTTATTTTCAATAATAAGCATATTTTTGACCAAACGTGAGCAAATGAAGAGTTATGAGACTGCCTAATGAGATTTCATTCTAGGTTATGGCTATGATCAGCTGTTTCTTAATCAAGGATCATTTATTAAAAGCTCAATGATCAAGAACAGCTGGTTATATAACTTTATGGTCTAGTTTGAAGCATAAAAAATCTACTTTTCTCAGGGCCGGACCACTGACATCTGATTAACAGCCTATTACTCATTCGGTTGGTAACCACGGTCACCCAATTAGACTTCTTGGAGGAAAAGAATTTACGTACTAAGAGCAAATGGAAGAGAAAAACTTAAATGTCAACTTATTGTAAGCTAGTATCTCACACATTGACTATCAAAGTACAGTATCAAAAACTAAAAGAGAACACTATCCATTTAGATGTCTACTATTGTATGTAAAAGCATTGACTTATGAAAACTGGAGTAGACCTACACATTCCACCTATATGAACCAGCTATAGCCTATAAAAGAAAAGTTAAATAAGCCGCTCCCAGACTGAAAGATATGATTTCCTCCCTTATTTTATGTTATTGAGATGGTTGATGTCACAAAAAGATGCCATAGTTTACAACTGTACAAGTTGACCTTTCGGTTTAGCTTGTTTAAAAAGTTAGTTACACTCAGTCAGTGGCTGAACTCAGCAATGTTCACTCTCATTCTACAATTAAGTACAACTTTAAAATGAAAATAATGTAATGTATAGTTTTATCATATCTAAAAGTAATTAATGGTCATCTAGTAAGGAGAATGCTACAAACCTGCGGTCTAATTGTTGTCTCTGAAGCTCGTTGCTAATTGGGCGAGCACGTGAGGAAGAAGGCCGCTGCCAGGTGGTCATCCGATTGACATGATCAATGTAGAATATTCGGCCATGACTGTCAATACGGGCCTCCCAATCTGAATGAATAAGTACATGTTTACAATGCGTTTAGAATAAGACATTTTCTGAAATTGTACTCTTGTTCTGGTGTTATATAAGGTGTAAATTTTCCATAATGCAAGAAAAATATACCTGGAACTTGTGACTTTTAAATGCTTTGATAGAATCCTCATGATCTAACAATGTATATGAACACAATTGAAATTCTTAAGATTCTGATAGAGGCTAGTGTTATCTATAGTAATGTTACTGTACAAAAATAGTTTGAGTAGTACATCATGATTGGACTGCCATATCTTCAGTTATGAATTAGATCGTTAAAAAATAATTAGGAATTAACTAGCGATAAATCTTACACAAGGTTTTTAGCTTAGAAAACAATTATAAAATCTATCTTGAATCAAGTAACATGATTATATGAATCATGTTCATGAATCATTTATACTTTGTATTGATCAGTAGTTTGAGATAACTCCAAGTTTGTCTTTTTGATAAACACTTAAATATTTTATAGGTAAGTACAATGAGCTTTAATGTCTTCTCAAGATATAAATTGTAAAATACTTACGAGGTGGTAATGGTTCCTCATCACTGCCAATCTCCAACCTCTGACCCTTGACCGATCGTTCAGGGATGGACGGCAGTCTGGTGGAGGACATGTGACGCAACGGAAGAATCGAGGAACAGCCGTTCTGAGCCGAGGTGGAGGAACAACTTGACTCTTCGTTCCAGCTGCGTTCCACTCCTTCTCGAAAAGGCTCGAGAGAGAACGTCTCTTCCGTGGGTTCAGCGGGCCGAGGGACTGCTGAGGCGTTGTTAAAGTCTCTTGTCAAGGTGGAGTGTCGAGGAAGAATGGGGCTCTGAAAGGAAGCTCTGACAGGGCGAGCGTGATGTGTGGGGGTGGGAGGACACTGGGGGATGGTGGGAGAAGTTACTCCAGCCACTCTACTCAAAAGTCGGTTCTGAGGTCTCGGGGAGTCAGTGAGTCGCAGCATGGCAGTGCTGTCAGGCGGGTGACTGACTTGACGAGACAAAGGTTTGTGAGACCGTATCGGCGTCTCATTTGTCACTGACCGAGGTCTAGAGTTGACCAGTTCAGGTCCGTCAGTGATTTCAGTCCCGATTGAATCGGAACTAGAACTCCTTGTGCTCACCACCATGTGGTTTGAGTCGGACATGGAATTCGTCAAGACAATGCCCGAATCTGAGGTAGGTGTTGACGCTGCGTTCGGTGATAAAGGAGATGATGTATTTGGCTGCTCAGGAACTGTTAACGAGTCCTGCGCAGACTCTTCTTTGGACGGCATTTCGTAAGTAGGTTCAGTCTCTGGATTAGGAATATTCTCTATACTATCATTCTGACTAACTAATGATTGACTAGAAACGGTTGCTGTGTCGGGCGTTCGCCTAACACATGTTTTCTGTATTGGCTTATTTTCTACTATGTCTTCTTCGTCTATTAGATTTTCGAAGGAAGAGGTATCTATTAAACTACTGTCTTGCTCAGGGGTGGCCAGAGGGGCTTCTGCTCTAGACAGGGTTTCATCCACCAAGTTGTTCCCAGCCACCCAAGGCTTCAATGGGTCTCCTGAAGTCTCACCTTCTACACTGAGACTTTCTTGAAGACTAGAAGCCCCAGAGAGTTCATCAGTATCGACGATCTCAAAGCCAAAAGTATCTTCTGGATTAACAACTTTTTTTGGTTTAGGAGGCAATACTGGTCCCGTTGGCTTGTTCTTCCTCAAAACTTCTGGAGGCCTCCGATGGTGAGGTGACGGATGTAAAGCTCTCGTTCTCTCCAGTGGCCGATGCCTGGGTGGGTAGGACCTGGGCGGTAACGGAGGTGGGGGTTCGTTCGAAGAAGGATACAATGTTTCATAAACAGACTTAGTTGCTACTGGTGACTTCTGACTCCAAATCGGGAAATACTCTTGGTCCTCTGGGAGATCAAGTGTCTTTTGAGCAGTTTCATGAGAATTCCACGTGGGAAGGTCTTTAGAAGAGTTACGAGAAGAATCTGTGTCAGAGTCATCTACTTTGTCTGGAGCGTGGAGAAAGCCGTTGGGGAGGGAAGACTTCTTCTTCAACAATCGCCAACCTCTTTTGCGACACTTGGAGGAGCTCTCGGGTTCAGACTCGCTCTCAGAGCTGCAGTTTCCTGTAGACGATGCCTTCTCTCTGAGTCTCAGCAGATCCCCCGAGCGAGGACATTCCCGCTTTATACTCGCCTTGTACACTGCCTCTAGGTCCATCGGCTCACTCTGCGCGAGACATGAGAGGTTCAATCCTCCGTAGTAGCGGAAACACACCGACTTGCCATACTCTGCAACATGCATTATACATTCACATTGACAAATAACCCCATTTGAAAGTCATGCCTTGTTAAAATGCACTGAGGAAATGAATATGATATGTGAAAAACGAATGAATCTGCTGATTTATTTCTTCCTGTTATGGAACTGAATTTGATTACCAAGTGACAATGTTACGTAACTATCCTTTATGATTTGTTATTAAAGTATTATTGAGCTACAACAATGGGGTTCTAAAATATTTGTAAAGTAAATCATATCTTTTTTAAATTGAACTGTTTTTTTTTATTGGAAACCAACTGAATAGGCCTAGTACTTTTTAAAATTAAATTATCAATGTTGTTTAAAAAAAAAAATATATGTTAAAATGTTTTTAAATTTTCCTTTTTAATTTCTACACTCAACAGTTTAGTGAATTTTAATGCAATATGCCTAGCGCATTAAATATATAGATATTCACATATCACTTTGAGACACACTTTGTCATCTAACAACTGACGTAGGGTCATTGACTTTAGATCGCAGAATGTTACAGCTAACAGTAAAATGAAACTGGTACAACTCGCCGCTATCTCTAGCCTTATATTTTATTCCAAAACCCTCAATAATTACCCAGATCAGAAAAAAACTTTTCTCTCACGTGGGTCAATCCAGGCCAAGTGGCCCAGCATTAGTTGCTTGACCATCTCAGATAAATTTGATACTTGCTGGGTTTTCCGTAGCATTTAGTGAGCTTAAAAATGGTTTTCTGAAAATTTTTGAATTACTATTTTTAAATGTCGGCCATTTTTTCATAGACCGATCATAGTTTTTTCGTGTTTGTAAGCATCTGAGGTTTTTCAAAATCTTGGCAATGGACTCTGCTCTCTAGAGTTAGTACATCATGATTGGACTGCCATATCTTCAGTTATGAATTAGATCGTTAAAAAATAATTAAGTAAGTACAACCACAGGTGCGTTGTATAATAATTATGTTTGGTTGCGCGTGACTTTTACCAAATAAAAAGCATTTAATTCAGTACATTTTGGCCTACACATTGAACCCCACTTGGCTTCATATGCCTTTTTACAGATTTTTAATTAATATAAAAATCAGAATTTTCAATTCAGGCACACATAGCATAGTATCACAACCAAATTTTCATGACAGCTATCGTGGGACACATTACGTAGATTTATGGGGACATCCATGATCATACTGACAAGTCACAGACTTTCTAGAAGATTGCAGATATCCAAGAGACTTAGAAACCTGGTAAATGTAGGCCTACTTGTTTTAAGCTCAGCAACAAATCAACACATTCCAAAATATTGCACTAATATTGGTTTTATATTACCTGTCGTCAGTTCCAAATTGTAACTTCCGTAGATGCTACACGTTTCGGCGAGCTGCCATTGTCAAGCATACATGTACATAAAAAATCTGCTTGTATAGCGGATTTTGCAAGCTAACTCTTCATAAAATAAAAATACTAAAATAAAAAATTTTTAAAATATTACTTTGGAGTATAATGCTATTTGATGTACCTTGGTGTGTGAGGGGCAGGTCCACAAGCCACATGGTTTGACCAGTGGTAGAGTGCCCCAGGTCTTTGGAGTACCTGGCTAGAGCCTGCATCCCATCACTCTCCTCTGTAAAAAACAATGGAAACTTAGTTAAAACGCCAGCAGTATCAGCGAAACTTAAATATAATTATATTGTATTCTTCATTTTTTTAGAAGTAAGGTGAATGGTTCCCATACGTAATTTTTTGACAGAAATGAATAAAATTGTGAGAATTGAATAAATTAGATTATATTATTATATTATATTATTGGCTAAAAGACAGCTCAAGAAACACTCGAGCAGAACCCGATTTATTTATTTATTTTCTACTACATTCCCAATTACAAAACCATTTGGATTCAGTTTCAAACCATCAAAGATCTGTGGCTATTCTCATGATATAACGGGTAATCTCGTCCTTATAATATTAGGCGAACACTATGTCTGATTTCAATATTCAATGATTATGCCCACTTTGATGAATGCCTGCTAAATTCTGCAGTTTTCCCGCCCAACGCACAGGCTTTGAGGTTGGCGGGAACGGTATTGCAGGCGTTCACCTCTTACGCGGAACGACTGTTATAGCAGCTTATCCCATGATTATATTAAAGTAATACTAGTTGATTAGTTTGAATTTTAATTCGTAATTTAAAGTAGATATTTAGGCCGTCACACGTAGGCTTTCACATTGGTGTTGAAACATCTCGATGTTTGGCGTCATTCGCGTCATAAGATCAAATTCACTGCCAGAATTCTGTTTTTTTAAGTGGGTAAGTTAATAAGTTGGCAGCAATAAAAGTATATGAATAATGCAATGAATGTGTTGTATGTTTGTAACGTTTGAGTACGATGACGTCCTCGTGCTACTTTCTTATCATAGATATATTGTTTTAGACTTTTGTGTCCCAATTCTAGAATATAGAGGCCTATCAATAGTCAGGTAGTCGAGTGTTCGCCTTCAAATGTAAAGGTCGCTGGTTCGAAACCAATCGAGATAGTTCTGGGCCCAGATGCCACTTTGTCATTGGACCATCAAATAATGGGCTTTTCTATCTGACAACAGGTTGATAGATTAACAAGACCAGGGCTTGGACCAGCTCCAAACAAAACGCGTAAAAAGTCGTAGAAACAAAAGGGTACATAAACGTTTTAATATTTAGTTGTACGACTGTACATTTGGTAACTAAAATAAGGAAGGTAAACTTCTATACGCCCTCCACTGCTCTACATAAACCGGAAACTTTCAAAAATTCTTATCAGGTGAATGGCTATAAATGAGTGAATGTAAATTTACAATTTTAGGAGGGGAGTTCTCCCATGCAGAGAATGTTCTCTCGTTAGAGATTTATTGACTTTCGTGTTACTGTATGGACCTATAGCTTATGTTTGGCTCCGAACCAGCGGATTATGGCAAACCCTCCAAGAGCGTTTGGTGATTGGCGAGGATCGAGCCAGGGTCTCCAGTAACAAAGTCTCGAGTTTACCCGAGCCCTCATAAGAACCACGCTTCACGAAGTCACGCTCTATCATGTACCTATCTAAAACCATAAGTGATAGTTATGATTATAACGAGTATCTAAGGACCAAAGTCACGCGTCCTAAAATTGTTGAACCAGACCGGCTGCGTCGAACAACTGTGTACTATTGTGACATATTGAATCTCGACTGACGTCCATTCTACAAGTGACTCGAGAAAGTGATTGAGACTGGGCGAGATCCGTTATAAATAGACCTTCATTCGCCGACACCCACACACAATCAGTTGACCTACTACACACACACACACACCTGTATACATCGGTGCTACAACCGGATCAAGCACACACCACACAGATCCGGTGCGATTAGTACCAGGTTTCATTCACGTGTATTGGTATAGTCGGTAACACACATTTAAGCTTCTGCTTGATTAATATACATGAACTGGACAAGGTTCCTAATTTTCAGGAAGGTTCAGAAAACTGTATGTCCTCAAGCACGTAATGGGCAATTTTAAAGCCGGATTAGAGATGGCGGCATGTAGAAAAGGTGTTCAAACTCGGATAGCTGCGTTATACAACGTGATGACGTTGTACAAGCAACAAAAATTTGTCGAATTCTTCTCAAATTGAATACATGTTAAAACTACTAATTAAGTGTTTTATTTATAACCTCAGTTTACGTGGTTAACCACCCTCCTACAGACAAAGAATAAACAGTAGCTATCTTTCTTTTGAGCTAAAATATGTTGGGGCTCCTGGTTGTTCTGAAATGGTTCTAGCGTCTCCACAATCAACCTTATCAATTATCACTGGGAAACGGACATAGATTAGGAAACCATAAAACTGTCAATCTCTGTGCCGAGGATTTATCATTCGCTGGTCGCACCTCAGTCAGTGTATCACTGTCCTCCCTCTGGGCACAGAAAACATACTATGTTTTCTGTGCTCTGGGATTTACCACAGACTTCAGCTAAGTACAAACCGAGTATTTTAAAGTTAAAATTCAAAATTCTTAAAATAGGTACTAATAGTAAGACTTCCAAAGCTATTCTTGTAGGGACTGATGCAATTATTTTTGCATTTTGATTAACATATTTTAAAGAAACGTAATCGTGGATCTTCTATGTTGAGGCAAAATTAATTTCTTTAAAGCCCCCAAATGTGGGTAGAGGAAATTTTGTTAGGGGGTTAACCGGTTTTTCAAGGGTCGGGAAAAGACACGCCCTTTTTTTGGTTATCGTAAATATAGGGATGGACGGGATTGTATTTTTAAGCTTAAGCAGGATTTTTAGTTCCCGTGCAAGAGAATCTTTAGTTTGTTTTGAAAATGTTGACTAAAGATTTTTGCAAAATGCAAAATAATAGCAAACGAAATAAATGTTTAATCTATACACTGTTCTATATGATCACGGCTCTATCGTTATCTCCCTCAAACGCAGGGAAATATCTTCTCCCGCAACAGTAACGAAATCGTCCATCCCAAATTTAAATATCCACGTTGCAGTTA
Source organism: Macrosteles quadrilineatus (assembly GCF_028750875.1). NCBI lineage: Eukaryota > Metazoa > Arthropoda > Insecta > Hemiptera > Cicadellidae > Macrosteles > Macrosteles quadrilineatus. The sequence goes on along the minus strand of NW_026542602.1, from coordinate 59,563,623 downwards.
GTGATGCGTATTAATTTAAGTTTGTCTAAGGGTGGGCTGTTAGGCTGTTAGTTACTAGACGCTGGACGCTGGACTATGGGCGAGGTTGGAGGACTGCGGTCACTGGACGGAAGGGGAAGTGGCCGCGACATCCTGCTCCTGCTAATTAAAGATGCTGGCACCACCCGCTACATGCTCACATGCTGACCAGGCGTGGGGACTAGCATTGGGAGTGTCAGTGTACACATCAGATCTGGAGTATAGCCATCTAGTATACAAGTACTACCGTATAAGACCCAGAAACGTCAACCACTGAGACGACACGAAAACGTAACGTTTCCAGGACCGGAGGGGTGTCGGATTACCAAAATAATTCTTTTAATTACCAATAAGTACCGGCAATGATACGAAAAATCCAATAAACACCGAGAGGAATTGAAATCAATGTTCATGACTGCAGAGAAATACGATCCAGAAATGCATAAAAACCACACAGTTCAACTCACTCCTTTCTACAATCGCCATAACTTCAAATGCACACTTGTGTAGGTTAGTTTCGGTGCTGGCTACGAAATATATATCTTAGCCACTGATCCAGTAAATAGCTTTAATAATCTTTCTCTTATCGAGTTGCACACAAGTACTCGACGACAACCTATCACAGACAAGAGAATGATCCTGTGTGATCCTACCAACTAATTTAAGCTCTTTCTTTAGCCACGACCCGGCCCAAGGATAGAGAAGGTAAACTGATCAATTAATCAACCAACAGTTTAGATGTTAAAAGACAGCTGGATTTAATTTAGAACCATCATAAAGCTACTGACTATTTTAGGATCGAACGATCGATCCAAAGTTTTGCTCAGCCATCAAACACCTTTCATTTCAAATCTTCACACAGTCAAGTAATTAAAAACGTCATTAAGACAACCCGAGGGGAACTAACAACTCAGACCTCACAAGATGACACTCTGCCAACACAACGCCTCAACGCGCCGCTGAGTTTGGCTCTGGCTCCGGAAATTGGCGACGGTGACGGAGACTTCCGGTGGCGATCTGTGACAAAACAGAGGCATCCGGGCCAACAATAGCATCCGGGCAGGTCGGGTCTGCAACTTCTGCAACTGCGCCTCTAGCCGCGTGTCCGGGGCGATTACTCGTACACAAGTGCATCACCCAGCGCGGCGAGACAATTCTAGTGGTTAGTACGGGATTTCTGTCATGTCCTGGTTCAAATCCAGACCAATGTTTTTTAGCTATAATGATAGTGATGAGGGAATCTGTGGTTCGATGCCATATAAGCTATAGGTTCAGTCCACCTACTGTATCTACAAAAGTAAAGAGGGTAGGCTGAGTCTCTCAGTTGAAAACTTTCTCTGTATTTGGAGAAATCCCTCTACCAGAAGCATTAAGATATTTTACAAAGATCTTTTGTATTCAACATTTTATAGTGTAATATGGGCCGTGCGTGGTCCCACTACTACTACTATTTGTAGTATAGTATTGTAGTATAGTGTAGTGTAGTATAGTAAATTGGAAATACGGATATAATTAATTATATCCCAGAGTAGGTTGTCATAAGTCCAATAGATAGTCGTCCGTCGGGTTTGTTTCAGGTGTATCGGATTTCGAAAATTTACTGCTTTAAAACTATTCATTCCAACTATACATTGTTGAATCCGAATAGGAAATTTAAAAGATACAGTATAAATAGAAAAGCAGCTTTTCCAGTTACCGTCCACGGGCGGTCACCGATCTCACTACAATGCTTGATTCCATTTTTTCGTGGGACCCAAAGATTGCGGATATAACTTTTAATTTATTATAAAGTCTAAACATTCAATGTAAAGTTCGAAGAAAAATATGAAAAGTATAAAAAAGTTAACATGTCACTGCTTTAAAATATGATAAAATATTTATCCAAAGGGCAATTTTCGTAGATCGGGTAATGATTGAAAGTCTATGATTATTGGTTAAGTAGCCCATGTAGCACATGTCTGGAAGAAATTGAACCATTGAGCCTCTTTACTCCCTGCAGCATCGAGCTAAGGTTGAACTTTGAGTCCAACAATACAACTCTTCTCTCGGCTCGCGACCACACATCATCAAAGACTCCCGCCAAACCGCCAATTAACGCTGCTTCCCGCGAAACTCAAAATAAATCCACTTCCTTCCGGAACAGCTGAGGCCGACGGAGGCATTTCCGGTGACTCATAAGGGTGGAAATGTATCACCCCCTAAAATAAATAGAAATAAACCGAAATTAGGGGAACCAAAATAGGATGTACTCGTTCAGTCACAGGATACTGTTGAAATATTGAAATATTATCTACAGTCATAAGTAGACTGTACTTTAGAATTGTAAAGTCATTTATGCAGTCTTAAGCATGAACATGCAATGCATAGAATTAAGTCGGCAAACAAGCCTATTTGTAACATCATCCAACACTGACATTCTCAGTCTCAGTTTCGCGTACAGAATAAAGAGAGGCACTGCAGCAGGAAGCTCAGCCGTGTGACACAATCTCAGATGACTGCGATTGCACGGACGTTGCGTAGCTCCAGCTCCAGCTCCAGGTCGTTTCGTCACTTGTCTCAGTTTCCGCCTCCGCTCCCTTCCCAGGAACTAATCACTGGAGTCATAGATAACAGATAGTGTCAAGCACATCCCATGAGTCACACTTCCGACGTCCATCCAGACACGTGCAGCGATGACGTTCGCGACAGTTCCTCCCAAAATACCATCATTTACCATGGGTTACCATTAGCGGTAGGCATTGAACCTCAGAGTAATAAAACAAAAGTTATTCCAAAATGAAATTTAAATTTATTTTATTTCATTCTCATATTCCCGTCGAAGGTCCCAAATATATTATTCCTTAACACGGTAGGATGTGATGCGAGTTTCTTTAACCAATCTATGAACCCTATAACATTCACTACAACTTTCATTAATACATGTAAATAGTCCGCATGACTAGCAAACGAATTTAAACAAGTTCGAATATAAACAACCAAGTCCAAGAAATCCCTCATCCACCAGCAGAACAGTTTATTGGTCATTACGACTGACCTCGACCTTGACCTCTGCCAGCTGATTGCTGCCTCCGCGGGAAAACAATCCGGGTTCGCGCCAATTCTTCCAGGAATGTTCTCACTCGTCGTGTGTGGCTTGATTGTTGTTTTCAATCTCAGTTCGAAGCGCGTTGCGAAATGAGAATTCGTGAGTCAATTTTCATCTGCGAGGATTTTCTACAATACAGCTTCAGTAATGTAGTAACAGAGGTGGTTGCTATATTCTGGCTGATTGGAGATATAATCGGCGATAGTAATCTGATACATTTGGTTAAACACAACGTTAAAACAATACGTCAGATCTGTTACAAACCGAAGGTCCAAAGGCAAACAAACCAAACGGGTGGACCAATCTGTCAGATCCTCATAGACGTGTGAATGACCTTGAGATCAGCTGTGGCATCGACCACGGAACTGAACTTTTACAGGTCCTTGGACGCGGTGGCCTACATTCTGCATACAGACCGGATACAACTACTACAGCTGCAACACCGCTACAAAACCGCACCGCCGTTATCGAGATGGCATTGGATTTCATTCGCAGGTTTTACCAGTCAAAAATCGAGCATAGCAATTTGGCTTAGTTCCCTATCGTTTCCTCATTTTATGAAGTTTTAAAGGACAATTCCAGACGTGTTGTATAACTGACAATAACCAATCTATACATACTGCTATCGGGAACCTGCATAAATAAATAACTTGTGTATTTCACAATTTACATTGAATGACCTTTGACTACAAGCTGAATCAGGGGTAAAACATAGTTTGGAGTGGTTTAGTATAGTTTCCTCATTTTATCAGAGAATTTAAGTAGCTTGAAGGATTGTTAAAGGACGATTCCATCACCGATTGACTGACCAAGCAGAAACACTAGAGCTTAGAGCTTATAGCTTAAAGGAAACCTGAATAAATAAGGTGGTTAGAATATGTGGGTATTGAAGATATTCATTATATTATTGGTCTTCCGGTGATAACGGGTACATCAACAAATGATTATCATTCGTAAAATATGAATGAAGACGAGTCTTATTTCTAACTATTGCATTATGACGATTTCAATGAAGATCAACCCAACTTCGGAGAATTTAAGACCCAGTCCCTGTTTGCCAGGCTAGGACGACACCTGACGGGGGAAGGTACATCCGTATCCGACGGAAGCGCCGGCCACACGCCGGAAGCTTACCGGCCACCGGAAACCGCACGGATCTTCCGCCACTTCCACCTTTATCGCGCCACCCCCGGTACTAAACTATACCAGCACCAAAATATATACAATGTTGAACTTAGAGGACACCAGAGGGAGGAGCAGTTGACGTTTATGTTTATATTGTCCGTAAACTTGCGATAAATAAACTATTATCAACACAATATATATACTGGTCATTGCACATGCATTACACGTCTTCGGCTGGCCCATGAGTCACAACATGATATCATCCCTTGCTAAACGGTATATCGTTGTACAGTTGTTGTAATTGCATTAGAAGTGCCAAGTATTTGAAGCTAAATCGCAATTAAAATTCCATTATTCATCGCTGTGTCATACTGGGTCATATCCGCTGGGGTCGATGGAATTATGCCTGGTCAGTGTTCAGTTGTGGGTCACTCGATATTGTGTAGTTGCCTGCGACATGTGTCTCACAAAGCATGTATTATGAGAATCGATATTTCAATATGCTGCAAAGTAAATGGACGCAAGTCTGTATCGTAGCATTTAAATAAATATATACAGGGTGGTAAAAAAGTCCCTGGACAGTTAAATATTTTAAAAAATAATGCAGATAGAGCTACAATACTTGGTACAAAGTTACAGGACATAAAACTCTATTTTAACACATATTCAGTGATCCAATAACTCTTCAGGGGGACGGCCCACAAGGAGTCGGAAGAAAATCTTAAATAGAAGCATAGGTCAATATGCACATCAAATTAAAGGTATTTTTTAGTAGAATACAATGCCGCAAACCGCACTTCAAAAGGTTGATCCTGCGCAAAATGACAGTTGTTCAAAGATTCATTTAAATTACATTGCTATTTACGCTTACTTCTCAGGGGGCACAGCCCTAGGAATCGGAAGAAAATTGTTAACGTAAGCATAGGTCGATATGCACATCAAATTAAAGGTCTTCACTAGTAGATTACGATGCCATAAATTCAAGCTCAAAATAATGCCTGAGTAAAAAATGAAAGTCGTTCAAAGATTCAAAATGGCGGATTCAAGAAATCTTTGAACATCTGCCATTTTGCGCAGGATCAACCTTTTGAAGTGCGGTTTGCGGCATTGTATTCTACTGAAAAATACCTTTAATTTGATGTGCATATTGACCTATGCTTCCATTTAAGATTTTCTTCCGACTCCTTGTGGGCCGTCCCCCTGAAGAGTTATTGGATCACTGAATATGTGTTAAAATAGAGTTTTATGCCCTGTAACTTTGTACTAAGTATTGTAGCTCTATCTGCATTATTTTTTAAAATATTTAACTGTCCAGGGACTTTTTTACCACCCTGTATGTACGGTATAGCGTTTGTAGCCCTTGCCATTTTAACCGCCACTTTCACCATTGCTTCACATTTAACGAGGTACACTATTTGTATCTGAAGATATCATGATATTCTACAAATCGTGGGACAATTTGACATCTCACATTACACCTCTCTATTTTAAAAAACTTCCAATTACCTTATTGTACACCTATTTAATCCAACACAACAGTCAATGAAAGCATATATTGTAGGATCCATAAATAATCCGTTAAAATTGAATTTGATTTAAACCTAAAAATTTTCCAAACCATTAAAAAATCCCGCAACTCAATAAACATACAATAAATATCCCGTTTTGGCGGTAAAAATCCCTCAAGTGGAACACTGGCTGGACAAGTCAGTTTGTACAGAACAGCTGTTAAATATTAAATCATGCTGAACACCTATCAATATTTGATGAACTTCTCTTTGTATCAGCGTCAGATCATGCCAGAACCATTGACCTGAGGAAGGAACGAATAATTGCAGTGAACGAGTCAGAAGAATGATTCGTGAAAGAGTCGTGGGACGATTACCATTTCCTGAACTTGTTTGATGTGTCCATGAACTACTAGTTATCAGAGTGAACAAGTAAAGTAGAAGAATTTGCCAATTTAAGTTTTGAAAGAGAAAGCCAGAAACCCAAAATTAAAATTATAGCTTCGACATTTCCTTTCTCTATAAATTATCTTACAACCAAAGAACCATAGAAATTCATTTGGTGGTTGATTCATACTCTTCGAATACAAAAACCTAAAACCCCCAGCACGTTTTAATAATATAAGATAAAATTCTTAATCATTGTTAGTTGTATTATTTTACAAGTGTAAGAGTAGGCCTAATATATTTTTACCATATTCATTTGGAGTGTATTATTTGTTAAATGTTACGAAAATCACATTATCTTTTTTTACAACCTATTTGTTTGTTATACATATTAACAAATGTTGAAACCAATTCAGTAAAACCCAGGCGAGTTTTAATTTAAACATGTAAAATCCCGAGACGTGAGCAAATGAAAGAAAGTTTCAAGAGCCCTTTAAATTCCAGTTTTTCGCAACTCCGGCACAGAGACTAACTTTATTATTGTGGTCTTGGTGAGTTATTAAATGGAAAATTAAACATTTAAAACACTTAATAATTTCTCCCCCTTAACAGGTATTACCGCACAACACAATAATCGTAGAATATGTATTATGTAAAATCTTCACATTGAAAAATCTCTCTTCAGAATTTACCCCATGTTTCGGTAACATCACTTATCATAAAGTATTAAAGTTATCATAGGGGAAACTTCTCCACTTTTTTTTAAACGATACTCAAATATTTTGACATTTCTTACATTTTAAAACAGTGTTCACAAAATTCAGCTTGTGCTAAACAACAATTTATCACACAAAATACAAAAAATGATTAAACTATTTCGTTGATTTACATTAATTTGATTTCTTAAAAACAAAAACACCCATAATGATGTATGCTGCTACGTATAAGGTAGAGTTTTGTAAACTACAACTACAATATTTAATGTTATTAAAAGAACATGTGTAGATTAATACACGTTAAAACTATTCCAAATATATTTTATTACGAATAAACCTCCATAACATCTCCTCTTGTTATGTACGTCTGTATTGCAGGGGTGCCCATCCCCCCCTAGACTCATGACGCACCCCCCCCCCCCAATTGAGCAACAGCCCCCCCACCATAAATGATGTACACAACAAATGAGAAACATTATTCCCCCGCCCAGCACATTTGTAAAACTATAAAAGAAGTTTTATAATTTTTTTTAGATATTTAAAATTCAAACCCAGTTAATCTATATAAATAAAGTTATAGTTTAGTCTGTACACTGCTCAGAATTATACATATTTTGGGTTATTTATGTTCTATACATTGAAGAAGTTGAAACATGTCTTATCTCAATTTATGTCCGTCTGTCACGGCCCAGAAGGCCTTTTATGCAGTCTACTCTAAAGAAAACTAAAGTACCGATTACGATTCTAATGGTTTAATTGAATCCACAGGATTGGCGAGAGAGTCCTTATAGCCATTAAAATATGGCCTCACTATTTTGGAAATAAAATAACGGACGATCAAAAACACAATTTTGTGTGATTTTTCTAGTTTATTTTCTCCATGTTTACTACATACGTCATTAATTAATGAAATACTAATAATCTGTTAAGAGAACACGTCATATATGATATTACGAACAGCCGTTTTGATAAAGATTCCTTTTCCTAGCTGAACTGATATGTTTACATAAATGTTGTTTACGAATACTGTGTAGGCCCTAACCATTTCCGATCACGTTTGTAACCATTTCCGATCACGTTTGTAAGCAAATCCAAAACCAAGTGATATTAATAACCGTGTGGCTTTGGCTTACACAACGGGTTTCATTTATCACGGGTACTAATATGTAACTGTAAATTAAATTAAATAACTAGCCATCATCCAGGTCGGGAACCGGAGATTCTGTGTGTATCAAGTTGTACTTGAATTTTGATTACAGGGAAAAGACCGTGATTTAGTGTTGTACAGGACTGGAAAATTTATCTTTCTATATAAATAAAATTAGAGTTTTATAAGTCACCTCAATTTAAGGAATTCTTTATGGCCAGAATATCCATATAGCGTTCGTAACCTCTGCTTAACGAATTGTCAGCGTCTTTCTCGATATAACGATGCCCTCTCCCTCCCTTTAGAAACATCACAAGCTCCTTTGATGAAAATTAAATGGAAACAACGCTTGCGCCAATAATCGTCTGCTCCGTTTTATGTCTGCTGTGCGCTATGTTACAACAGATTTGAGATACAACAGCTGGGGAATGAATGATGACGATATAATCATAGATAAATCAGAGTTAATCCAATAGACCTTCCAAATCGTTTTTAGTTAAACTTTTTAAAAGTTTTTTTATGTTAGTGCACTTGATGGAGTGTAACTAACCCATGTTAAGATGGTTATAAAATTTACTTATTATTCTAGTATTGAATAGATTGTAAATAAATACTTGTTAAAAAAAAAAAATAAAAATAATGCTTAGTTAACTGTGATTGAGTGAAATATTAGTAACCATGGTAACTTAAGTAAGGTTGTGATTGGCCGATGAGTAGGCCTAAATATGGCGACTTGTTGAATTTGTGTATGAATTGAAGAGAAACCAATTAAAGAACAGAAGAACAAAGAAAAAGAATTACGAGATTGTTCTCGTTACATTCTTTTTTAAGAGTGTTTTAATTATCTCTAAATATAATTTTACACTTTTTTATTACTTATCTATCAATTCATATGCTGTGATACAGCACCTATCGGTAGCCTATCTGTCTATCACGAGCAGTACCTTATAACACTTTCTAAAGGTTCCTTTAATATTTACGTTATTTATAGCAACGCAATGTTTGGCTAGTGATTAGTTGAGTTTGAGTTAGCTAAAATGTTAAACGTTGCCGTTTGTACAACTGAACCAAGATAAATGATTTGAAATTTACAATAATAATGTTATTGCACAATAATAATGATTATGCAATAGGCTATTGAATTTCGTTTATAAAAAAGCAAATCGTGACGTTAATGGCTGTTTGCTGTTTACAGCGTTTTAATGAGTTTGTCATCTGTTTTTATTGGATTAACCGTATTTTTCATTACCCCCCCCCCCTCTCCCTATTAACTCAGGTAATCGAGTATCTACACAATATTGTTAAGTATTGTAGCCTATGCTACTTGATTGTACGTATTTTAACGAGCTTTATGTCAACAAAGCGTTCTGTGCTAAGTCGCGGTGTAGCTGGACGTGTCTGTACCACGCGTTATCTTTTATCTATCACAGCAGTTGAGCCATCCCGTGCGCTCCCTCTAGATCTCACGTCTTGCTAATCTTAAATAATAACTTTCTACACGAATTCTAAACTATCCTAAAATCCTATTTTAACTAATTTAATTCAATAATATAACTATTGTCATTAATTAATCCACTTTCTATCTGGTGACTGTGTAATATATTTTTGATTGTCGTCACGTTGAACACTGTTGCAATTAGCTTTAGCCACCCCCCCCCCATTTGAATTTTTTGAGCCCCCCCCAAGAATTTCAATGACGCAGTCTGCGTCACAGCCCCCCCTTGTGGGCACCCCTGTGTATTGACGTTCTCTCGGACTTATAAATACCTATTTATTTACACCAATTATAACTGAAAGTTTCCAAGAATCTGAGAAGGATCTGAAAGAGTGGACGTTAATCGTTGTTTGTGTTTTTAGCTTCGAAGTCCGGATCTTAGACATTTCAACGACACAGATACATTGCAATACATACTATTCCGAAAACACTTGTGAATCGTTTGTTTCTTTGAGCACAGATAAGGGACAAATGCGCCGTGTCTGGTACAGTATTATCTAAATAAGACCTTAAAAGCAAAATTACGGTTTATAGTACCTGACTAATATTAAGAGCTGCCTGTGGTTCTTAGTTTTTACAATAATCCCTACTATTCTTTAGGGAAATTGTCCCTCGAGGATTGAGCTGGTCTTGTGGTAGAACCCGAGACTTCGGTTCCAGTGGTCCTGTGTTCAAAACCCACCAATCGCCAATGGACTATTATCTATTTCTAAGTGATAACGCCGGGCTAGTACCCAGCGTCTATAGGATTTCAAGGTGGGATATAATATACTCCTCATCGTCGCACGAGACAACTTACTGTGCGAATGCTATACCAACGTGAACAGTATAATTAAATAGGCAAGTTACAGTGCGCGGGCTGCATTTGACACCAAGGCGCGTCGCTTTTCACCCGGACCCTGATGACGCCCTGATGACCCGATAACCGAAATGTTGTGTTCCGGCTCCATTATGTGGTACATAGTGTACACGTCATAGTCGCCCGCGGGGCTTTCTCCGGTAACTGTTGTATAGGGATATTTATAGTTGCACCGGGTCACGGTAAATGCCATTGACTTTGGATAATAATTACTTCAAGAGCGACGTACATCGAAGTTTTTTGTTCGATCCTAAGAAAATTTAGTTTTTGATGGCTGTAAACCTGACCATAGACAAATAGAATAAATATAGACTGTCAAAGGAAGGTTCCGGCGCCCACCGCTAGGGTTTGGCGTGTAGTTTCTACACCATTTTACACTCATCCTTCACTCATAATATTGGGTTAAATACGCACCTAGGTGGCGTCCCCATCTCAATTATTATGATAATTAACATGACACAAATGATTGTGAATATAGAGTTGTAGGACGTAATGAATCCGTGAAGCTTCTTTACTAAATAAGATTGGCTGTTCAATTATGAATTCTGTAAAATCATAACCATTGTAGTAAAATGCCCATGAAGAGCTAGGTCTAATTTATGGTATAACACAAGTGATAACAAACTCATCTTCCTGCTTAACTTGTTTGCGATGCTTTATCTAGTTCCGGATAAAAGTGATGTTCAAAAATACTAATCTGCTTTCAAATAATCTTGATCAAGAACACAACAGCCGTACGTCATTGCGCGGTAAATATGAGCATTGGCTATACTTTAAAGATTTCAATGACATTGCAAGATGAGATGGGATCGATAGAAGAATTCGACGAAGAAACTTGGTTAGCTACGATAGGCATTTACGAAACACATAATCGGATCAAGTATCATAATTGAGATCAACTTCCCGGAGAAATACGTTTCGAAGTTATGTCTAACCGTGTACATTCCTTCGGAGCTCTGCCTTTCGGAGCAACGCCTCGCACCGGACATACATGTACATCATGTAGCTGTTGTATACTTGAACAGTTTTCAAAATAACAGTTGATAATTTTTACCCAAATCACTAATTGCTCAGTTACTTTTTTAGTTGTAACGACACACAGGTGAGTACTGAATACATCGTTATCACCCGCAGCCACAGCAGTTGTCACCCATAACCAGGTACTGTTTAGGCACCGGGGTTGGGTGATTCCGACTTCCGCTTCCCGCGGAACCGGGTTTCCGACGGCGGAGTTTCGCTTTGTTTTCTCCGGCCTTCCTCAGATCCTCATTTCGCTTTCTCACCGAACATCCTCCACTGTCGGAGGGAAAGGATTTCAAAGGATTATTTATATAAGGGGGATTTAAACTTGAACAGTATTCTCAAATAAGATAGCAATATCCTAAACAGTTGGCCCTAGAACAATATCGATACAAGACTGATGGGTGCGATTGATCGTTTAAGATATCCTCTGTGTTACGCGCGAGTGCAGACGTGTACATTGCGTTCACCATAACTCTCTATTTATAATTGTTGTTTTATTTCAGAATGTCGTGTTTCAGTTTGACTATCTACCATGCCAATAGGAACTCTTTGCGTATTAAATCTTGTGATTTTCCATATTTAGCTGGGTTTTGGAGACCTTTACCACTACACTACCTAATAATTTGTATGTAACAATGCACAATTAATTGATTTTTTAAAGACTTGATTCTAAACCTAAACTAACCCAATCTTAGATCGGATTTGTAAAATATTAAACATTTAAACTTGTGAAAAACAACAACAAAAACAAATATGTTTTGAATTAAAAGAGTTTTTTGTATGTAATCATTAATATACATGGATAGTTGTATGCAGTCAGGTGCAGTTGGCAACAATACGTCGTGTACTACAATGAGGTCGCGACAAGGCCGTTGTACTTCCGGTTAGGCAGATAGTGAAGGTCGTCCGTTCCATTCATACCAACCATCCCACTCTACAATAGACGCAATCACTATAATTGAACGGAGTTGGTTCTAGTATAATCATGGATCGTGTGTATTATGTATTATGTTGGTCTATATAAAAGTTCTAACCTCCTTTAGCATTGATAGTTTTTTTTTCGCACTGCAGATTTCCAAATACGCAAAACCAATTTAACCAACTTAATTTAACACAATTTTGTTATTAATTTTCAAATTAATTGGATCAAACTGTAGCATTATGTCAAGGAGGGGAACTAATATATGTTTTACAATTTCTATTTAGCAAAATGAATTTTTCTTTAGTTGTACTATTTGGAAATAAAGTGCGTTTTAATTGATTTGGTTAGTTTATTGGTTTATTACAGTTTTTTTTTATTTAGTTTTAACATTGCTTAAACAATAATGGTTGCTTAGTGCCTTATACATTTTTAATCAGCTACAAAGGTTGTGATTTTCTAAAACCTAGTATATTTCACTAATAGTCTAACAATTCCTATCTACTAGTTGAGGTGCCTCAGTTAATGTCGCTAGAGCAACAATAAATTTTAACCACGAAACCTGAAATAACCCGGAAATTTAAATTTCACTTCTGTATGAAACAAACTGTGTAGGCCTAGATGTCTTTGACCATTATCATCTGCGTGTATGCCTATAAACCTTATAATTTAATTTGTATGATTTTTCTTATTTTTTCTGAGAAATGTACTTGGATTAACTTAAATATGTTTATGTTTAATTAGATTAAGAAATCCCATATTGTATTATTACTGTATTTCTATATATTTATGAATGTCAGGTTAAGTGTAAGAGAGGGCCATGTGGCCCTAAATTTGCCTGAAATAAATAAAGGATTTTGTTCATTTTTCATTCATCAATATCCACCACACTGTCAAGACCCGAAGCTGGCAATCTGAAGGACGAAAATACCGAAAGAATAAAATATCGCCGACAGAGCAGAACGAATTTTGTTGGTCCGTGTCTAAATCCCCGAAATGCAGACAATAGGTAGTCGAAAATCAATATGTAAGTCTGGGCGTATGCGGGCACAAAAACTGGCGGAGCAGCCGGCGATGGGCGGATGGGCAAGAGGCAGGTGCCCGGGCCATAGGACGCGTGCCCGTGCTGCAGCTTATTGGGGTGGTATTGTTGCATAGTCTGATTCTCGGGTCGTCTCCAGTTGCCTCGGAACCTTCGACCACAGATAGAACTACAGTAGATGTCCTGTTCCATGTAAAAGATGTAGCCAGTTTGGAACAGGAATGAATGGTCACAATCATCGACTTTTTACGCCAAATTTCTACCAAACGAAAATGGAGAGAGTGTATTTAATTCAATTCTTGTGACAGCGACGCTCAATTTGGTGCGTACTGCTGAATATGGACGAAGGAAGAATGAAGTCAGATGATCTGTGTAGCTCTGTTTTAGCTGTTAGTCAGGACCCAATGATCAATGAGCTTGAGCTATGTCCGGTTTCGACCCACTACAAAGCTACTGACTTACTTATGAGTTAACGAACCCCTTTTGATTACAGACGAGAACTATCTTAACCATTATCACACTACAAGCCATGCCATATTTCATTGAACATTACCTATTACATCCACCAAAACCATATATTTGACGTCCTCTATAGATTTATTATCCTTATGGATCACCTGAAGAGGATTCCATGACGCAGTCTATCCAGTTTTCCTGGTATCAAGCCAAGGAGGAGGTAATAAGGTAATTCTAAAGTTTCAAAATGTTTCTAAAATATGTTACCTACTTAGATTATCTGTTTTTTTAGTCAGGACCAATTACTAAAATCCTAGCATTACCATTTACAGTGGGCCTCGGTAATGCAGGTATATTCATCAACTTCTCTTCATTAGAACATTGAATATTGACCCGGCCTCAATTAACTGCACAAATCAATTAACGAGTGAGAACGACGCTAATTAATTGAGAAGCGAGTCACATGACCAATTACTCTTCCGCGTTATGTAACACGACAATACAAGTTGTACCAATACTAGAGGAGGAAACCATACGTTACGTGACACAGACTTAAATGCATAAACGCATACTGAGCAACTGAGCAATGATAGTACACAAGTTGTATCTCCGAGTTCAGCGGAAGGGGTTTGCTGAGATTTAGTAGTTAGGTGACTAATTTCTTTTTCCTAGGAAAACTGATGTGTTTGAATAAACACGTATAAAAAACTTTGAACAGTCGGCATACGCTTATGGGTTGTTATGTAGGTAGCTGAATAGCAACGAAAATGTAAACAATAAAAAATACATTCTTGTAATCACGCCAACTGAATATACTAGTAGGCCTACATTACAGATACAGACAACATAGAAGAAGAATATTTAGAAAATGCCTCACAGATGACTGACTGCATTTTACTGAGCAATGGTATGGATACCAATTAATTACAAAAACGTAAACTATTTTACTGATTACTGATGATCTACCGAACCAAACCTGGCCCTCTTCAAGTACTGGTTCACACGTTTTTAAGTCGAATGCCTCCCAAGGTGTTATCCGCTTTTATTGATTGACACGGCAACATTTTCCCCGCGGGTACCATTTTGGTTGCGGAAAATATAAAAAATTGCAGTTGCTTACTACTAACATTAACAAGTTAACAAGCCAACTGTAGTAGATTCTTTTATAGATTCGCAGATATCTTATAACAAAAGTATATAGCAAATTTAGATAGATATCATTGATTGACTGTTCATAAGTATACAGTACTAATAATTCTTTCTAACAAAGCTAGACCCTCATTTAAAGAGATTTTGGAAAAACAACAAAGATTACCTGAGCAAAATAGCAAATACATAAACAAACTTATGGGTGGAAGATTCCTTTATAGAGTTCTAAGCGGTTTTTAATCCTCTGAAACATTGAGAAATTAGATAAGAACTGGAAAACAATTTCAGATGCTGTTTGTAAAACAGTAAACAATAAAATCAAAACTGAAAGTACGGACAGGTCTGCAGGTTAATGATTGGTCTGTGGAACGCCGATTTGATCTTAATCTTTACGTAGAAACATGATAAACTATGCATTAGGGCCAGGGTTTTTTATAATTTAAAGTTCGAGTGATAAATTTAAAAAATCATCTGCTTAAATGGTTATTAATCACATGAAGTAATAAGCAAAACCACCTTCAGTTGCAATTTGTAGACGAGTACACAGGGAATCGACACAGACACAATAAATACAAATATGTGTAAAACATTTGTTATAAAAAGGTTTCACAATAAATAACAAGAGGCCGGTACCTTTCTCAATGATTTCAGTTATTGCTGCAGTATTAAAACATTTTAAAGCGTTGACAAGTTACAGTATAACTACTGTAACTTAACCAATCTTAAATATATCAATGATTTATTTTACTTTTGTCTCCCAGTGGCGAAAAAAATATGTTCGTGTGGTTAAACACATCCATAGATTAAAGGACCATGCATTCATTTAATTTGATCTTGTATTGAGTATCGATTAATTCCTATTAAACCCACAACAACAAACAACAAAATAATAATAAAAAAATATTAACAATCGCAGGCTTTAAATAAATCAAATGTACACGAACGGAAAATGAGAAGAAAATTTTAAAAATAATATTGCAAATGAATGCTTCATTGCAGTTAAACGTATGTCATGTTGTATTAAGTATACAAAAATATTCCTTTTACATTAGTTTAGAGTAACCACATTAAAACAGACCTACAAAAAATATACACTGTTAACATTAAACAATTTCAAGAAATAACAGTAACGTTTCAGCTTACCGAATTAAATAACGAACATGAGGCACACAGGGAAATCCAACAATGAAAAGAACACAATTTAACGAAAACAGCTGATCTAAACGTCACACAGCTGATCAGCTGACGCGTGGCGGTGAGGTCTTCTACGTTCACGATTCTGCGACCAACTGAGGTCTGAGGAGAACAGGAGAGTGACGTAGTTGTTGGGGCTACTACGTTCATTCATTCCCCCTCCTAACCACGAGACATGAATGGGGCACGCATAGTGGCACGTATGGTTTGAACCGTTGCCAAACACATGTGAGGTTTGGTTATTGTGGTAAAATATAATAGTTGGAGTCAGGAGAGTTGTATATGCTATTACTTATTTACATATAATTATATATTTTAAAAGGAGTAGAAATTTAAGTTCAGTACATAAATAGAAAAAGGAGTGTGTACATGGATGAGGTTCTATTTCATAAGTAAATGAATATCGGAAGTTATACTTCGTTAGAGTTTGTGAATGGGGAAGTTCTAATGCATTACGATATGGAGGAGGTTCTATTTCGATGGTTACAAGGGAGAGAAGTTTTCTTTTGATTGAGTAAATTGAATATACGAGAATACTTTAGTACATAAATAGGTGGGATTCTATTTACTTTTAGTACAAGACCACAGAAAAAAAGTATCCAAATAGCATAACTAAGAGATACCGTTGTATTTCTTTAGAGTACACGAAATGAGAAGTTCTTTTTTGTTGGATCATATAAATAATAAAAGTTATATTTCTTTAGAATATAAGAATGGAAAAATATACATTATTAGTTTCGAGTACACGAATGAAGCTGGTTTGATTTGGTTGAATTATAATTGGGGGTGTTTAAAATCAAATGAGTTCAGGGACATCTTTGTCATTTCACTAGACTAGAGTATTTATGAATGAGGAAAGATCTGCATTGTCACAGTACAAACCAGTGTGTGTGGGGCTTTTTCGTTTGAGTATGAATGGGGAAAGTTGTATTTGTAATTATTCGGTCAAATACAAGGGCCCCTTTCACTGGAAACAAAAGTAACTAACTACTACTGTATATACCTTACAACCTCTGTCTATAAAATAATCTGGCTATTTTTAATATGGAAATTCGGAAATACACTTTGGTCTATATGGCTTTCTCCATCATATGAAACATAGTGGTAGCCTAAATCTTCACAAGTCCTGAGAAATTATGTTTAACAGACTTAAAACCCACTTAAGATCGATAACTTACAACCACCACATCAGCCAAAGCACCAAATATCAACATCCACAAGTTCATAGGCGGCTTTCTTTGACACGTCCGCTAAAAACAGTGAAACAGTCGCAGAACGAATCCCATATAACTCAATCTGCGGCAGAAGTTCGGGACCGAGGGCGCCGGGTCGTGACAAATTGCGGGAAGTGATTTTCCCCGCTGTTAACAACAAAAATCGCAGGAACACTTGCGCGACGACCCGGAGACATGGCGTGGAACGTGACAGTAGTGGTGGAGGAACAAGGTTCAACAAATGGCAAAACTTACTGCATGTGCCAATGGATATGATTAATCAATTCGAACAACAGTTGATTGCATGATAGACAAGTGAGACCAAATATAAACCCATCCTTCAGGGTATCTTCGAGGGAATCCTTATAATCACAAGACGCTGCCAATTTCTTTACCTGGACTGAAATTTGACACTATAGTCTCACTACTCTGACACTGCCACCTATCAACTACATATATATTGCATAGTTTGTCTCCATGTGGATCTTCATTAGGTATTTGAGTCCTTGTCTTTGAACATACAATATTCTAAATCTCCACCTAAACTCAACTTCAAAAGACATTTTGAGCACTTTGAGAATCTTCCACCCCCTATCAAGGTAACTAAGAGTGTGTCTTTGGCCTTCAAAATATTTGATCTTCACCAACACTACCTCCAGAAACCTTGAGCTTCATGTGAACTTTCCACCGGGTACCAAACAAACCACGCCCATAATACAAGTTCAACTCTGAGCATGAGCTGATTACTTAGTTCCCAACCGGAGACTCCCTTTCAAAGTCTAAAAGCCGTTTACCCACGCTAGGGGCGGGAAGTCGCTTGATACGAAAATAATAGGCCTGTTTCGTAGACCCAGGTTCAAACCCTCCTTCCGGCCGACGACAATAAAACAATTTGTTGGGGGTAGTCAAAGCGCTTCCGACCCTGATTTCACACCCCACGGCGTCGGCCATTTGACGGCCAAACAGTGCAACAAAGACCTCACATTTGACACGGGCTTGTGAAATTTCAATCACGTGGTAGAAAGTTTGTCTAGTTAATCAGGAGCGTGTCTTTCGTTACTCAAAAAACGGTGTCCTGGCCAAAGTGATTATATTTTGGTTGAACCAGCTTGGGACTCGCTCTTGCTTGTGGAAGGAGGGGGATAATAAGTTCTTCCACCAAGAACTGATTATGCATTGAAAGAATAGACAGACAATTTCCCACATTTTATATTCCCACACGTCTTATTATTACAATAGCATTTGTGATCTATTCTCACTGAAGCAAAACATGTATTATTTCTTTAATTATTATTATTGGTATTGAAATTTAAAACTTAAAAATACTTTTTTAAATCAGCAGAATTTAATTTAATTAGCCATAATTAATTTAATGTATCGTATGTAATAAATGAAAATTTACGGTTTCAATTTTTCAGAACTATGAGCAGATTACTGTTTCGAAAACCCTTTTTGGAACACTGGGGCATTTAAAACAAAACCGGTGGAAAAAATCTAAAAACAAAATTATGTGACAATTTAGTGGATTGAGAAAAATGGATCTAGAAGTCGTGCTTTATTTTAGCCCATCACTCAATACTTTCGTAGCAGCAAATCCTTGCCAATAAAAATACATTTATGTCCGTACACAATCGACGGTTCTATGAACTAACTGGAAGGAGAATGAGCAATATCATAGTGCAACACAGACAAATAAACGCATCGGAAAGTTTACTATGTGAGACAAACACTGTTGGACCTTTTTATTTAAAATCCTCTTCAAGATTACCAGTGTATATAAAATGGTAGTATTTTTTCAACAACTTTAATCAAGGAGTGGGGGAGGATGAAGTGGTCGAAGCTGGAGCGGAGGTCGAGGCGGTGTTGCGTTGGGTCCCGGATGGAAGGCAAATGTCACAAGTCGACCTTGAGCTCAGGCTCATCTTCCCAGCACACTCCAGGATATACCGGCTTGAAATTCATTGCGATCGAGTATTACTATCGAAAACTATCAATGAGCCTGCAAGGCATACAAAACGTACACAATCGTGCTCACCTGAGGGTAAACCAAACAGAATCATAACCTTGGAGAGAATTCCCTGATTGTGAAGACTCCATATTTCAGTACAATGAAGTATACGCCGACTTGAAATTCATTACGATCTATTTCCTCTTCAAGAACCAACAGTGAACACTTCAGGCATTCAAAACAACTCCTTAGGGGGACTGAAAACACATTTCATTGTGTTGATTAGTCCCTGATCGAGAGGACTTCATCCCCATGGCTTTTTGCGGCTGTGGTATTCTGCATTTTCTTCATCTCTCTTTTTAAATCCAGGGCGAGCGCTAAAGTTCACGCCTTGCTAAAGTAAAAGCTTGCTTCCAACTCATAGTAGTGACAATCGTCCTCCTTATTGCAAGCCAAAGTCCACTAGAAAGACTTTCGCGTGAGCTAAATAATTGGATCAAAAAATTAGAGTCTGGGTTACTATTCTATCAACCTTGGGTTCGCCTTGCGATTGTTAAACTTCAACATTGACTAAATAACCAGAAAACTTATTCTCTTATTCGTTCATAATTAATTGGGAAGGTCAACCCACCCCAAACTCATTATCTGAAGACAACCAGTAAATCTACTCCATTCACCCCAGGAACTAATGATTGCACAACGATCATTCCTAGCATCCCTTGTTCTACCTCACCTCAGTCACCTTCATCCTCTGCGGGATATTTCCTCCCCAGACAGCATCCGCGAGGAGCGAGAACAAAGAAGTAAATTGGTTATTTCTGTCGCGGTCAGCAGGGGTGGGACCACATCCGCCGTTTTTGCCCCAGGTGGGGTGTATTTAGTTTTTTGGGGGTGCGAAGCCACGGTAATTTATCAGTTTGGACGAGTTCATTTAGTCATTAGTGAACCGGGAGCCCCAGGGGCGGAAACGAGTGTGGATGCAGGTAAAACTCTGGTTGATGAGGTACTGTACCTGCGCAGTTCGAGAGGGTGGTGGAATGGTTGCATGGAATGAATATGAGATTTTTTATTACTGTAATGAAAGTCCATACCAGAGCTGAAAGTCCTAGAGGTAAACAAGAGTTGTTCGTCATCAAAATATTGGAAGCAATACATATTTAAAAACACAGACATTGTCTCAAAGAGCTTGAGGCGTTAGATTTAGACAGATTCTTTCTACAATTTTAGCTCTAGATTTGTTGACATTTCAGACAAAAGGAGCACATCCAAACCGAAGACAGTACGTCCCTAGTTGACAGGCTAACACCAACTTTTATTAGAATCCAATTGTATGATTATGGATATATTTATTTTTATTATCCTAATCCAAATCATCTACGGTCTCAGAACTTGTCAACTTGTTTTACAGTTTCTGAGGAAATTTAATAGTGTAGTTAAAACTGACCAACAGTGATATTTTTAATAAATATGCTTATTAAATAAAGTTGGTGCCCTAGCACCCGCGATGTAGCGAAAAACCTCACAAAATGGAACCAGTGGCGTACTTACAAGTTATTTTATAATTAATTGGTAAACTACATACGATCTGAAAATCATGGTATGACAACTAGTTTCACATACGAATCATCCTCAGGCCAGTCTTCTTGCTTCATTTGAAGGGTATCAACATAAATAACAAATGGGATACTCACACACGTACGGACATGAATACATAACCATTTAGGTGAAACAAATGGAGAGAGAATACTGTATGGTGTGGGACTCGACAATAAGACATGGTTGGGTGAACCCTACGTGTTCCGAGTCAAATCAACTTGGCCAAACCAAACTTCAACAACTGTTAGTCACATCAACTATCAACTATCACAGTATCAACACTGATGAAATACCCCGCCGCAGCAAACCTGCAGACTAAGCGAATTTCCATTAACCTGATTAGATTTACACTAAAATGCCTTTATAAAAATAGCACATTTCTTTCCTATTTAAATAGAATTAGTTTAACGAGTACTTAGGTTTGCTGCAACAGGGAGGGTAAAAAAGATTTTTTTTATAAATAGTTTAGTAAGAAATAAAAGTATTTTCCAAAATCAATCAAAATATGTTCATAAACAAGCAAACTAAAACAGCTGACTTATTCTCCATAAAAATAACATGGGAATTTTAAAATTACAATTTTTTTGAATTTTCTCCGTAACAATTAGGCGCATAATAACGCTTCAATATACTAAATTATTTGTTTTTTTAAGCTCTACAAAATGGTTTGAAAATAAATTGTGAAATTTTGTGTTTTTAGGGCCAAAAATGGGAAAAACCTATTTTTACCCCATAAAACCCCCCATAAACCCCCGTTCCCATAGTCCGATCATGCTGGTTTGCGAACTCGTTCAAGTTTATCCTGCCTTACACCTTCAAACCAAATTTTATCAAAATCGGACAAAAATTACTCAAGTTATCGTGTGGATGGACACATATATATATATATATATATATATCTCTATATATAGATATATAAAAATTTGAACGAATGGTGTTTTTGGCCTCTGGGGACATCAAAATGAAAAAGTAAATCGGTCCCGGGCTTAGGTCTTACATGAGACCTACGGTAATAGCTACTTCCCTATAGGGAAATTCGCTAAAATGAAGAAAAAATAGTAGCACAACCTGTGAACGAGAGGCTCTAACTACTGGTAAGTTATATTTTTAATAAGAATTGGCTAGAGATCGTAATTATGGATCCATATAGATGTCTACTTCGGTATCCCAATACGTTTCAAACTGCAGAAGTCAATGTGTATAATTCAACACAGATAATTGGGGTGACAGGTAAAACTAACAGATGAAGCCGAACAGGTGGCTTCCCCATTGTGGCCGTTTCCGGACCGGAAACACGAATGTCACCACCACGGACACTAGGGTTGTAAAGTGACACAGGGGCTGTGAAATTCCTCACTTGGGCGTATTGGCGTGTAAACATCACACACCGTAAATCCGATCACTCGACTGATTAGCACGCGCTTCAACTCAGCTGTTGTATGGACGAATTAAATGGTTGTCGATGTTTTGGAGAGTAAGCGACCACAGTGTGTGTAGTAAATGAAGAAACAATAGTTTAAATCAATGAGAATTAAGGGCTACTTCGGTTGTAGATACAGGCTATCGCAGTTAAAGTTGGTTTTTAAATGTCTGTATGTAAGTAATAACTGAGGGTACTTCACCCACTGCTAGTACCGGTAAGGGCGGAACGTGTGGTAGAAAAGAGTAGCCGAAGAAGCCCCACGTAATGTCAACATGTGTTGTAGACCTTTTGGACTAAAAACCTATTAGTTCTTAAGTTGGCGCTGGTATTACTGAAATATCAGTAATAGCTTTGACTATTAATACAACAACTTCTGTATCCAATAGTCAATGGTAATAGCTAGTAATAACTAGCTACTCTTTATTCTGTGGTAGTGAATTTTACGTGACGTTTCGAGAAGCAGTTGTTCAAAGATTTGGATAGTTCTTCTTCTAAATCTAAACGATGCAAAATGTCTTCAGGCAGGCACACCAAGTCAATAACAATAACATTCAACACGATTTCCAACAGCTTAGTCAACGACTACTGAATTCTAATCTCGTTCTGAGGTCATAGCTGGTATAACTAGATGTGGCACTTGAATGATACCACGGACTATTGTGACGTACTTGGTGGACTACTGAGTGAGAGCTGGTAGTGGAAGAGTGCGAGGCTATTCTCCCCGAGGTCCCAGAATCAACCCCCACCAATCAACAGTGTTTACCCGGGTTATAATGTCGCTCCCATCTACACCTAGCATAAAGTAAAATATGAAACCGGAAAAAATAAAACAAATATGTTCCTTCTGGTCTCTAGTAGGATGAAAAGCAGGGACAAAAATCAGGCCGCTTACCGACATAGTATAGTCCAATCCAGTCCTGTATGTCCGGCGAGTGATCCAGAGGTAACTCCCAGGACAGATGTACCCACACTCTGCCTCTGCACAGCGACCCTCGTAGCTCAGCTGTGAGCCGCCCCCAGCCCCCAGCAGCCGCCCCCGCCGCCGCCCCCGTCCAGTCCACACCCTCGTGGGTCACACACATCGCCGTTACAATCCACCTTGGTCTCCACCCCTCAGCGCTGCATCTCTGTAACAGACAATAGAGTGTGGACATGAGAGAGGATAAGGAATGTTCCTTGACCAGAATATTCTTTGGTGACGAAGAATAGTTCCTTGGCAAAAATGTCCTTTAGCAACGAAGAATGTTCCTTGGCAAGGATATTCTTTGGTACTGAAGAGTGTTCCTTGACATAACCGTGGATTGAAAGTTAAGATTGTGCCTTGGGTAGAACGTTCTTCATCAATGAAAAATGTGCCTTAGGAAGATTGTTTCTTTGGCAACAAAGAATCTTCCTTAAACAGAACGATCTTTAGCAACGAAAAACGTTCCCATAACTATATCGTTCTTCGGCATTGAAAAAATTCCTTTGCAAAATACGTTATTTGACAATAAAGAAAATTCTTTAGTAAGAGTTCTTTAGAAATAAAGAATGTTTCTTTGGGGAAATGTTCTATAGTCACCAAGAGCGCAGTTAGTACGGTATACTATATGAATAAGACGAGTAGCAAACATATTTTTTTATCGATGAGGGACATTACTGGCGAGTGTGGATGTTACTTATCGGGCTGAAGTCGGCAAATATCCTACAGCTCTTTTGGTTGTTTCTCTTTCACTCACTAGTACATCTCATGAAGAAGGGATATTAAGCAGCGAGGCGATAAATAAAAATGGGAGAGCTCAGTAGCCTATGATGTACATTTCCTCGTCAACATCGGCCTCTTCATGCTGTGACATTGGAACCACTGCGAAGTATAGGTGCGATAGTCGACATAGAAGAGCGAAAGTGTACAAATTAAATCTACAAAATATGATTTAGAAAGTATACACACGCATAGACTAGTTTTATCTATGGTTGTAGTTAGGGCTGTAATGTGTCGCCTTTTAAAGCCAAATGTTAGGTAAG